>NW_027137837.1:789331-930552 GCF_000149305.1 Rhizopus delemar RA 99-880
CCCCTCCCTCAATTAGATATAAAAACCCGCCCTCAAATAGGATAAATTTTTCTTTTAACTTAACCGGAATAAAGGTTTGTTTCCAAAAGTACTCAAACTGTATCTCGATCTTTGTTTTTTTTTTTTTTTTTTTTTTTTTTTTTTTTTTTTTTTTTATTTATTTATTTATTTATTTATTTATTTATTTATTTATTTAATTATCTTAACCATTATACAACATTCCAATCTGACATACATAGTCTCAATGTAACTTATATATTGGGTCAAAAAAGAGATTATGCAAAGACTTATTACTATAGCAAGTTGATATTATGTATGCAAGACATTCATTACTACTTATGATATAATTCACTGTCAGATCTTTATGCTTTAACTATGCTGATGTATGAGATATTTGGTATATAGCAATGATTTATTATATTGTTATGTCTACCTATAATAATATCAAGTCCAGGGACTGAGTCACAGTCAATCACTACAATTTCTCTATGGATAAGTGCTCAAGATGGCAAATATAACAATGGAAGAATACGGACCCATTATCTATTTGTTATCAGTTATATCAAAGTCATTGATTATTAATTCATAACATGAAATATGATCCGTGTATGAAAAATATAAATAGAGTACAATTTTCTTATTGAATAAAACATCTCTTTATCGAATCTCGTCCTCTCTTGTTTCTTCGTATTCTCTTGGATAAACTCAATCTATAACTTTTATTCAACTCGCAGGAAAGCAAGCAATGAAAAACCAAAAGGAATTCTTTTTTTTATTTTATTTTTTTCAAGCTTTCCCTTTTAATTTTTTATGCAACAGTTTTATAAGAATAAATATAATTTTATCAAGTGAATCTCGTTTCCTAACTTTTACTTTAAGAAATCCTTTAAAGGCTGTATGCTTTATTATAAGCGCTCCTTTTTTTATGTTATTTTAAGTAGAAGAAATTAAGAAGATATGATTGTAGGTTTCCTTCAGATTATTATTTTTCAATCACCCAAGTTATTTTTAAGATTTTAATATTTTACAAAAAAGCAGCTCTAAAAATCCCTAAAACTAGAAAAATAAAAAATTTTGTATTTTTGGTAAACCGTTAATCGTTTATTCTTTTCTATAAAAGTAATTTCCTTTCACTAAGTTACTTTTACATTGCTTTAAAAAAAAACTAATATGACTGTCGGGCTATACTTTTGATTTTATCGCATAATGTTAATTTGTATAAAGACGCTCAAATAAGTTTTTCCTCATCCCCTGATTATTCAAGAAAAAGGATAATTCTTTAGGACCTCTCCTTGTAACACGAACCCAATCCTTACTTTATTGTTAATATTTTTACTCCTTTCTTGATCAGTAGCGCCATGCTATTAGGAGGAGCTGTATTATGTGTTCCTAATGTACAAAAAAATGCGTTAAACTTTGTTAAATAACATGGCTCACAGCATAATATTTTGCAAATAAAAAAACGAGAATTCAAAGATGTTCCTGCTTAACAAACCAAAGAAAATGACAAAAAAGAAAGAATAATTTAAAGACAAAATGAGGACAAGTTTAATTCAAGCAAGTGATTTAAAAAATAAAAAAGAAGACGAATGGAGAATGAAAATAAATTCTATTTGCAAAATTTAGTTATCTCACAATTTGCATATGGTTCATTATTCATTTCATTTTTTGTAGTATTCTCTTGGCTTGAATTTAAAATGATAGCTTGAAAACATACGAGTGAACTGTAATTCATCTTTTATTCATTTCAGTAAATATAAAAAAGATGTTTATTATTTAAATCTATTTTTCTAGTAGAAATCTCTTGTGATTATACAAGTGAAAGAAAGATGAAAGACTTGAATAATTTTTTAATTAAATGATTTGATTACAGTGTCTCTCTTAGCAAACATTATTTTTATAGCACGTGTGTATCATGTGCTTAATGGAGGCGTTATAGACATGTTTGTGCGCGTGGTTGTAGCAAGTAAAGAATCTGTGAGATTAATATTAATTAATTTATTCTTCATCTTTCAAATCGTCCACGTCTTTATCCACTTGTTGTCTCAGTAGTACAGGAGATCTTTTGTTTCATAGACAGAAAGGAAGTCCCTCAAAGATTTTTGAATTATAAAAAGATAAACGTGTAGTTGAACTAAAAATGAAAAAAATACGAGGATAGACGATCAATTGATATGAAAGGGAACAAAAATATCCCTTAATTTTTTACCATGCAAAAGCTGATACCCCAGCTTTTCCCTTGTTTTTTCTTTATAGATCAAGCATGATAATAGCTTTATAATTAAGGGTTCTTTACTTTGCTCCTCTCTAATGAAAAAAGAAAAAGATTTATAAACTCCCTTTTTTACAAGAGAGCAAAAGAAAGATGAAAGAAGATTTGAAGTTGTAAAAAAAAAAGAATATGGCACAAGATTCACACAGAGTAATGACCACTAAAACACATGTATAAGAGAGATGTAACCTAAATTCATTGCGTGTGGATCATTGAATTTTGAAACTTTTTTTTTTTTATTCTTATTTGACCTCAGGCCAAAATGTTTGACAGACGAGCGGCAGGACTGGATGTTTGTCTGAGTGGGAGTCGTAATTCGATTTTGTACAACGACTATGATGAGTTATTGACCATGTGGAAATACCTATTTCGTTTACATGACTCAGGTACATTGTGGCATTATTTCAATAAATCCCCGTGATCCTATCCTCTTTTTTGTTCTCCTTGTGCTTCTATCATTTTTTATATATATTTTTCTTATTGTTTATAAACTTTCTCACTTTTCCTCTTTTCCTCTTTTATTTAAATTGAAATGGTACATGAAAGAAGAAAGTCTGTTAAATTAAAGAGTTTATTTCGAAGTGATTCAACTGAAATGAACAGGAAACCTGTTGCTCAACTAAAAATTTCATCTCCTGTACTTCAACATTCAACCAGTGTCTATTTCATGGTTTCACCCATTAAAACTTCATTTCACGTCAACGACCGACATACACCTTCCCCTCTTTCAACCACATCTTCCCTTACCTCGTCTCCTCTTACCGCTTCTCCTCTTTCACGAAGAAAACCCGAAAAGGTCGAGCGGGAAATGACAGTTGACGGAACCTGTGTTCATGCGCAAACACTCACTAGAAGTCGTCGTCATTCATGCTCTTCAACTGGAATGTATGATGAAAAAATATTACCACAGCCACAGCCACCGAAAAGCACATTTGATAACAAGACACGGAATCGATATGGCAGTAGCAATACCAAAAATGGCAGTTCTAATGCAGCAGCATCTGTTGTAACCATTGAACCAAGCTTTAGTAAATCTACACCTTTACAGCATAAAGTAAAGACATACAACGTTGGAAAAAAAGGGACGAGTGAAGAAGAATTAGAGAAACAGAGAAAGGCAAAGGAATTAGAAGACTTGATAACAAGTCGTAGGGGAAGCACACTCAAACTGACACTTACACCAAAAGGATTATAATACATCTTCATCTTTCATAGATATTTTCATATTAACATTTAAATACTATATATATTCATCTAATAACTCAATATACAATTATCTTAATAAACAATCTATTCTCTGTAATCCAACATGAAGCACAGTGATTATCTAGGATGATTTGTATTCTACTGTCTATAAATTTTAATTACATGTTGAACAATAATGCACTGATGTATGACAAACTCACTGATAATTAAAATAATAAGGAAACATCCCTAGTCTTCTGAATTTGGGAGGACCCCTCATCTGTTTTTGTGATAGGTAACTTTTTATAAAAGGCTTAGGGAGGCTTATTTTAATCATGCAATATGCATTTTCACTGGGCTTTTTTTTTGAATTTTTTTTTTTTTAAATTGAAACTTTAATAAAATGAATTTGTCTAATATAAATCAACCTAAAATATAAATGATGTACAAAGGATGAAGAAAAAGGGAGGGAAATAAGGGGAAAAGGGGATAGGTCTAGTGATTCTTCTTTTCTTGTTGCATTGTTGTAGCTGTAGTAGAATTTGACTTGATACCAGCTCGAGTATAAATCAATGTACCAAAGAATACGAACACAGTTCCCATTTTAGCGCCAAAACCAAAGTCGTTTTCGAAATAAATAATTGAGATAATCAAAGAGGTGAACTTTCTCAGGTTGAGGACCAGATTCAAAGTTAATGAAGTAGAGACTGATGTCATACGATTCACACCTGCAATACATCCATATCTACATTCATTTATACAATTAGTGCCACATATCATTTCTTATCAGCATCTTCTTACTGTGTCACAACGTTCATAATGAGATATGCCCAAAGTTTACGAATCTCAATCGTATGCAGTATGGACATGAGTGCAGCAGGAATCAAACTGGCAGCAGAACCAAGTACTGGAATTTGTTCCAAAACTTTGGAAACAGGCATCAGTGGTGATTTATTGTATTCATCAATTTGACCCAGTAAATTGTTGGAAAAGAGTAAAAAGAAAGGCAAAGCAAGAAAATGCTACATAAATAAACCTTCTTTAAGTGGTTACTCTTTAACACATCATATCCTTCAACTTACTGTATAAAATAATCCTTCTCGCCATTGTTTACCGTATTTCTTGTATGTAACTTCCTGAAATAGACCCATACCTGCAGATAAAACCATGGCAATAATAAGTAATGTAATGCCTATAATGAAATCAGCTGTACTTCCAGAGTTGCTCTGTCTGAATGTTAATTATATTTGTTCCTTTCTGTTTTAGCTGTGTCTACCTCGGTGGTATTTGAAGCATTATCTAATGTTGCCCAGATGACACCAGCAGTTACTAACACAACACCCACAATTTGGCCAACAGAATATCTGTATGTCATTAGTTTTTGTCTGAACATCCTCTCTCACTCTCTCTCTATTTTCTTACCTTTTTCCTAATATAATGGCACCCATAATCATATTTACAATCAATCCACCACTTCTAAAAATGATATGTAAAGGCATCGAAATATTATAACCCAGAGCGATATTGTTCAATAACGATACAATAAAGAATAAGGTGACAAGAAACAACCAATTGCTCAGAGGAACCACCGTTTTTTTTAATTTAGGTCCATACTTTCCCCAAGTCAGTTGGTGTCTCAGGCCCTCGACTGCAACAAATATAAATTGTCCAAGTGTAATCAATTGACCTATTGCACATGTTAAATGTCGTTTAAAAAAAGTCTGCTTTTTGTAATTTACCACTCTTAGGTGCATCTCTATTATATATAGCAAAAAGAGTTAACTGAAAGGCTTTGAAAAGAAAGCAGGTATTACTTACGTTACAAGTACTTCTAAAGCAAACGCGTTACTGCAGCAACCACCAAAAATCAACGATAAAATCATTGGCATATCTGATGCCAGCATCTGCACTAATGCCTCTGTAAATCCGGATGAATTGTCCATTTTTTTTTTTATGAAAAAGAACAAGGAGAGAAAGAAAAGGCTATCGAATTGTACATGAAATTGCTATAAATTTTTATATTGAGATACAAGCCCAGCCGTGGATATCAAAACAGAAATGCAGAAAATCACAGTCAGTAACCGTTTTGGGTTCTTTTTTTGTCACACTTGTCTATATTTGGATGATTTAAACATAATGAATTGTATGTTTATTTTATTTTGTAAAGAATATTGGATCAAAATAATTGTATTCATAACTTAATTTTAAGAAAAAGGGTTACGGATATATCAAATCCGGCAACCGACATACTAAGAGGAATTGATCGGCGGAATATCGGAAACGCAAAGATTTTTTTTTTTAAAAAAAAAACCGCTGCTATTTACGATATTTTTAAGTACGGAAAAATTTACGGATTCGAAACAATAAAAATGATGTTCCTGTTAATAACTAACCATCCAATCATATCGCATGGAAAATTATTCATATATAATCCCATCTTTTACTTGGTTTCAAATAAGCCAATCACGAAATAGGACTTAACTGTTGCTTTTTTAATTGCTCTTGGATTTTTTTCTATGGATTCATTCTAGTGTCTTTAGACAAATAATGTTATAAAATAAAGAAAATCATAGCAATAAAATGATTATAAATTTGTTGAGTTGTAATGTTTTTAGATTTCTTGTCAATAGAAATTTCCATTGTGGATTCGTGTATGTTCAAAAATATATTTCCAGTGTAATCTCCATAAACTCAAAACACCATAAGCAATTACATGAAAGGCTTCAAGTTTCCAATGTGCCAATGTTTTTGGTTTTTGCTTGAAATGGTCGATGTATTCGGGTAAAAGATATTAGCGAAGGTTGAGCATGGAATCATTGCGCCAATGTATCTCGCATAGGCCCTTTAACTAGGCAAGACCACAAGAAGTGTTCATCTGTTTCCATTGCATCACACATCATGTATCCTTCATCTGTGATTTAGCTGGGCATGGTTTTATGCAGATGAGAACACGTAGAGACTTTGATAAAATCTCCATAGAATGATTCGTGCTGGATGAGGAATTGAGGCATGCCAAAACTTATCCCAGGAAGATTTGTTAGCTTTAGGGTTCGTGGACCAGGGGCTATCTAGAATAAGTATGCCAAGATTTCAGAACCAGTTGATGGATGACCTTTCAACTGGTGTTCCATCTGGTAGAGGTGAGCTAAATAGAGAAGCAAACTGAGGCGCAATACATTGAAAACCGAAAGAGAATATAAACTCTCTAAAAGCACGGTTGGATGAGCTTTTCTTTTTCGCTTGCTCTTCAATAACATCATCTACTCCAAAAATCTCTTATTGCTTAGGTGCTTTTTTTGCTGCTTTAATCCAAGGCTTCAAGGTAGATACAGGTATACCATAGTTCTCTTCAAACTTGCTGGAACTAAGGGTAGTAAACATATACGTTTGGATAGTCCTATATCTTTCTTTCTCTGAGTGGCTCTGGTACTGCTGCCTACTAGCGTTTTCTTTAGCTATTTTCTCTTCCACTATGTCAAATTGTGGCTCTTGAACTTGGTTCGAGGCTTCTGTACTAAACACTTCATACGTTTTTATTTTCTTTGGTCATTAAAGTCATAGACGTTGCTAAACCCACTCATGTATAAGAAAAAGATTGATAAAGAAACTCAAAAGAAAACTTCTACATAGAGGGGGGGGGGGAACGATGGTATTAAGAAAACTAATGCGGCTGCGAAAATCGAAATCTGTTCAAAAAATCTCTTTGAACCTGTTAAAGGTGTTTTATATATTTGTCGTTGCTCATAAAATGTATGATAAGAATCTTTCAATCAACATAGTGCACGATCATTTCTAAACATTTTGCTAAATTAGAGCCTGTCATATCGTAATGAATAATAATTTCTCTGTCCATAAGAATACTAAGGTTTCGGATTTGGTTTATAATAGAGAATATGGCTCTATTTATCTTCCAACTGATTTTTTTACCCCAATTGAAAAGCTTCAGTTAACTGTGAAAACTGGTGTAAAGAGTGATTGCCTCAATTCCAATCATTGCATTAAGTACACAAGAATTGTTATTTTTAGTATCACATTGTTCTTTGTCAACAAGTTACATATCTTGTTTTTCACAAAGAGATACTGTGGTGTTTATGTAAGTACAAGAGTTGTGATACTTGTGCAAATCTTTTATTAAAGTAATTATATGAATAGCAAAGTATATTTTATTTTTAAAAGAAACATCTATAATGAGTAATTGTGATAGTAATACTTCTTTTTTAAAATCATACATATTACTCAAGTTTATTTCCAAAACATTGCCAAAATATATTACTATTTTGAAAATAATCAATTTACACAAGCAGTGCCATATATACGACTACATTTGAGGCATCAATAGAAATGGCATTTTATTCAAAATTCTTCTTCTCTCTCCATTAATTCCCATGTCCTTTTTTTTTTTTTTTTTTTTTTTTTTTTTTTTTTTTTTTTTTTTTTTGGTTGGTGTTAAAAAGGGTGTAATCAAAGGCCTTTGAGAAGGTGATCTGGGCCGGCTAACGAAGGACTTACGAGAGGGGCTGATGTCCGACACAATAAACATTCTGTTTTCTTTGTATGCAGCCAGCTTAGTTTTATTACTTAATTTAGCCATGTTGACGCGCTTCAAGTAAAGGTATCGTAAGGTACTTCTGAAATCATCCAGCTCCATAAGATCTTTAAGTATGTACAAAGGGTCAACATATTGTGAAACCATAATGTCTTTGAATCGAAATATTTGTGCCAGATATCCCTGCCTATTTTTCCAATCCATGTGTAGGATATCATTTGTAGATTTTTTTGGTGGTGTTGCTGATGTTACCTAAGATACATGAATTCATTCTGATATTTTTTGATTGTTACTGTTTAAAGTCATTATCATTGATGTTAAGGGTTTTATATTCGATGATACATAGCTCAATATTGACTTGGTTATATTTGGTCTTTATCAACAAATCAATTCTACATCCACTGCCTTCTTCCTTTTTAACATTCTTCCTATCTATAAACCCTATTCCTACTCTAGTGTAGCTTCCTGGTTCCTTCACTGGCTGACTATCTGTGCCACCCTCTGTGAATTCGATTTCCTATGTCACGACAAGATACCTTCACCACTATTTAGCCCAAGGCAACGATTCCTTGATTAATTTCCACGATTATAACCCACTTGTTTACATTTTTACTATTTGTCCCTTTTATCTTTCCTTTTTTCCTTTTGTTCCATAAAGGCTTTTAGTTTAACATAATTTGATTTAGTCCGGACAATACGATACTCCAAAATATCATGCGCCTATTGCGGTCATGAAATTTTTATCTTGTTTAATTGTATTCCGTCTTTTTTTTTTTATTCTTCCTTTTGATCTGACCACTGCAATTTCGTAAGGTATGAATAAATAAAGTACTCTTTTAAACGTAATTCACCATTGTTTATTACAATTAGAAAGAGAAAAGTATTCAATGGCTATTTACCTAATTCAACAACACCTTTTATTTTAATCACCAAAGCTTTTCTATACTCTTGATGCTTTGGAGCAAACATCTTAAATACAAACTATTTAAGGAAGATGTAAAATGCTATTGCATGTTATCCTCTTTGATAAATATAGTCATTTTTTAAATATCAACTGCCTTGTTACATAATAATCTAAGAGGGGTATAAAGACACTTTTTTTTTTATTCTTGTAATTCTAAGTCTGTATTTCTTTTGTCAAGCACACTTTTTAATTCGTGAACCATTGTTTCTGAATCCAATCTTTTTGCTCTTTGTTCAGCCTAAGAAATATAAATAAATAGAAATGATACCAATATAAACCCTTCTTACCTCTTGAGCTCGTCTAACCTTCATTTCTTCAATTCTTTCGTTTCTAGATTTCTTAGGTCTTTCTTTTCCATTCTTTTCTACTACGCCAGCAATTGCTTCATAGACAGAAGCTTTGGAAGGCAAGTTCAATATGTCTGCTACATCTTCTGAGTCTAAAATGATGCCTTTTCCTTCCGTTTCCTCCTGAACATCTTGTTCCTCCATAGCAGGTGCTGCTGTCACTATTTTTTCTCTTGCGGCTATTTCAGATGGTAGCTCTAGGTAGGACTGAAGTGCTTCTTTTCCATTTTCCCATTCAAGAAGCATATTCTCAAATCCTTTTTGCACAGTTATGTAATCTGACATGAGCTTTTCTTTGGTTTCCTGCGTTGATTCAGAGTTCAATTGCCGCACACCTTCATTGCACAAATAGATTTTGGCTTCGATCGTTCGTAACTCTTGTTCAAGAGAGGACAGCCGATGAACAAATAGTTTTAATCGAGAATCTTGAAACTTGTTTGTTTTTGAATCAAATTCGTTGATTGGTTTGTCTAGTATAATAAAAGACGTTTAGTACCGTATTTTTTTTTTTTCTTATTCCTCCTTTACAAAATTCAGCATCCAAAGCTTCAACCATCTCATTTGTAAATGCTTCAAATTCTTTCAAGAATTGGCTCAAAATATCATTTACTGCTTTCCAACCATTCTTATCAATATCAACACCCAGTGCCAAAAAATGAACCATGCACTCTCTTCGCTTTAGATGCATGGCTTGTGTCAGTTGTTTCAGTTGATCAAGAGAAAACGTAACATCATCATCGCTGTTTTCTACACCAGAAAGTGAGGCCATGGAGTCCACATTGTACATTTCATAAAGACCAAGCAGATGCTGCTTATCAATCACGTCGACCAAATCAATAATGCCTTGTTCATGAACAATGAATGCTCTTCTTAAAACAGAAGCCAGTCGGTTTCGCAAGTGCACACATTTTCTTTTTTTGCTGTTTTGCTCTATACGCGAGATGGGTGATAGGGGTGTGGAAAGTCGATAGCCTCTAGAGACCAACTCGATTTCCTGTATGGTGATCAAGATCCGGTGTATCTTTGTATCAAACGCATCGCACTGTTCTATAAATGACTGCACTTTGGATAAGACAGTATGATAGAGCTGTCGAATGGATGAAAGCCTTCGGTGTCTGTAAAAGAAGAAGAGAGAAGCTGTTGTAGAGCAAGTGAGGGTGAAGAGGGGCAGGCGGTGACGGAAAGCATATCGCTCAGCTCCGAAGAGGAGTACTAAGGAGGTAATCAGATTCGAGGCAATACCTAATTTAGGCGTACGAGGGGCTTGAAAAGGCAATTGACCAGAGAATCGGTGCTTCTGTTTACTGTGATGAAACATTAGCGCTTCACTCAACAGGGGTGAGGTGACAATCAAATATTTAAACTTTTCTTCAAAAGCAGCTTCTTCTGCTTTTGGAAGTGAAATTGAAAATGTATCCTAGAGTAAGTGGTAAATAGTTTGCTTTTTGATATTGCAAAAGTCTTGTTTACGTGAAATATTGAATGTCTCCACATTCGAAAGGCATTGGAACTTTTGTAAAGAAATCCTTTGTTTGATTTATCATTCATATTATTCAAAGGTGTTACTTTTACTGTTGCTTCTGCTTGGTCAATAGCTAGGAAAGGACTATGTTACTAAATTTCTATCAACTTTTGTCAGTTTTCTTTGTTTACATTGTAAATATTCGTCTAGTGGTGAATCCTCATATACAATAATCTCTGCCATTCTTGTGAGAGGAGAAAAGTAATAAATGACAGTAACAGAAAATAAAAAACAAACTCCTTGTCTGAAGAAGAAAAAAAAATTAAAATGAATTCTTTACACGTACCTGAGTTACTGTCATCAGCTCCAGTGCCTGGTATTCTGGCCAATACTTTTTTTATCTATTTGGCAGTTGTGTACATAAATTCGTTTATTTTTTTTGTATGAGGATTTTATTAAAGTGCCGCCTTTAGACGTACACCATAAATTCGTTTACATACAGTGCTTAATAATGAGGATCTACAACACCTCTTCGTGCGCTGTCCCAGGAAATGGAGAGTATGGATAGATGCCTTCAACTTCTTTAGTCCACACCTCACTTTCACTCAAGATGATGTATACTCAATCCTCTGGTCTTTTCAGCGGTTTCCTTTTGTAGACAATACTGATCTCTGGACTCTCAGCTGCTGCGTGCTCTCTGTTATCTGGCGTGCCCATTGGAGATTTACTATTGACGGCTTTCCTTTTATTGATAAACAGTTGGTCACTCGTGCTATGTCGCGGTTTGCCACCCTCAAAGGGGGCAGGCTCGACCTTGACTAGCATGTTTCATCGCTTAAACTCTGTTTCTTTTGGTTCACACCGCTCTCAGACGTGTGACTCCTATTATATTATATTTTATAAATAAGAATAAACTACAGTCATTTCAGGAAGTGAAGTCGCGGCCTCAGAATTTGATGTCGCCCAAAAATGTTTCTGTCCAACAATGAAGTCACTTGATCCAAAAATGAAGTCGTGTTCACGTGCCATGAGCTTTGTTTATTTTTACTTGTCGCTTAGTGATTACCATATAAAATTGCTTGGCATTTTATTTTTATAAAAATGAAGCGATAGTTCCTTGCTTTTTTTCTCTTCTTTTTCCTGTTTCAGTTTATTTTACAGTACAGTTATTCAAAATGAGTATTCAGTTTTTTTATGAAGATGGACGAGGACATGTTGTTGATGAGCACGGAGCTGAGCCCATGGATCTTGTTGTTGATGAGGAGCTGTTCGCTATCGAAACCATAAGTTCTCGTACTCAATTCCTAAAGAATAAACCTCCAGAAAGACCTAATCCTGCAATACATCCAACTGCAAATGAAATGAGTAATGAAGATGTTGATATGGAGTTATGCAATAAGCGACGCTATACATTTTACTCTGATGACGAGAAAACTAGATTTTTTCATCTATTTTTTAGTAAAAACTTAAGTGCTTCTGCTGCTGCAAGACAATTAGGTATTCATATTCGTGCAGCCCAGAGATGGGTCAAACGTTATTACGAAGATCCTGAAAGCATTTTCGAGAAGAAGAAAAAATCAGGTCGGCATCGTATTCTTAGGGAGGAGCATAAGCGATTTCTTTTAAACTACATTGATGAGAATCCTTCTGCTGTTTTAACTGAAGTGGTAGAAAGTTTGACACAAAACTTTGTAGATCTTAATGTTTCTCGTAGTACTGTTTATAACTTCATGACAACTCAGTGTAATCTATCCATTAAACAAGCACAATTCCACCCTTTGGAAAGAAATAGCGAAGAAAAAATTCAGCAAAGGTACGATTGGGTCCAAAAGTGGCAGCAAACTGACTTGGACTTTACAACCAATTGTGTCTTTCTTGATGAATCAGCCTTTCATATTAATTTGAAACGGAGTATGGCTTGGTCAAGGAAAGGAACTCCTGCAATAGTTACAGTGCCTACAACTAAAGCAAACGCAACTTCGATTTTAGGTGCAATATCTGCCACTGGCTTAATTAATGTTAGTTTGAGGGTTCCAAAGCGTATCAAAAAGAGAAAACTTGGACGTGAGACTGATGCCTATAGCACAGGAACAGTGACAGGGCATTATCTGAGCTTTTTAAAGGCCACTCTTGATGAAATGGATAAGTATCCAGAAATGAAGGGACATTATCTTGTCATGGATAATGCTCCTATCCATAGCTCTACTGATATAGGAAGGTATATTCGCTCTCGAGGATATCGGTATGTTTATCTTCCTCCGTATTCTCCTGAACTGAATCCAATTGAGCAGTTCTGGTCAGTTGTCAAGAGTAAAGTGAAGCGAAATAAGTTTCTGGAAAAAGAGTCGCTAATGACTAGAATTAGTGAGGCATGCGATAGTTTATATTTAAGTGACTTCAAAGGTTTTGCTTCTCATTCTGCTAAATGTTTTGGAAGGTGTCTTAACAAAGAGAGGTTATAGAGCCTCCGTAGACTTTTTGCTTAATGGTTTTTTTTTTTTTGCTTAAGCAACCCCCCCCCATTAAGCAAAAGCAAAAAAAAAAGCAGTCAAAAAAAACCATTAAGCAAAAAAAAACCATTAAGCAAAAAAAAACCATTAAGCAAAAAAAACCATTAAGCAAAAAAAAACCATTAAGCAAAAAAAACCATTAAGCAAAAAAAAACCATTAAGCAAAAAAAACCATTAAGCAAAAAACAGCAAAAACGAAAAAAACCATTAAGCATCCGCGAATTTTTTTTTTGAAAGTCGATCAATCAGATCGTGTCAAATGAAATGAATTCTCCAACAACTTCAACCAGTACCGGCGGCATTATTAATAACAATACCCCTGACAACAGCAACAACAACAGTAACCATGAGAACAACATTCCTGACTACAACATTCCTGACAACAGCATTCCAGCACCTAAGACGGTTGTTTTGGCCAAAAAGGAATGCCCGTATTGTGATAATTCGCACACGACCTTCCAAAGTGCAAGAAACCACATTTACCGAACACACGGAAAAGAAGTTGAACGACGTACCAAAAGTGATCAGGGCAACGCAGTACATGTATACAATAAAACGAATATCGAAAAATACAACAAAGCGCGTATCAAGATACTTGTAAAATTTGCGTGTATTTCATGCACCAATGTAATGAATACGAAGTCAGAACTTGCCTCACATGTAGACAGTATTCACATTGTCAACAACCCATCTGTTCAACAATTACCGACAGATGGTCATTGGATAATGCAACGGGAAGATATTTCGTTGAAATTCCATCGCTATAGATCTTTGTGCATCAAAAACTCGAGAACAACCACTTTTACAATTGAGGATCATTTCAACGAACTTTTATCTATGTCTGGTATTCTCGTTCTCCAAAAGCGATATGATTATCAAAGTCTACCGATAAACATCTTTCCGCCTACGCTATTGCAGGCGATGCGTTCGAATGTCATTAGCAAGTATCGTCGTGATACTTTCAATCTTCAAATTTCCTCACGACTCAAAACCATTATCCAGCAATACATTGATGAAGAAATGGAGGAAACGCGCGCAAAAATCGAACTGTTGACTCTTTCGGAGGAGGCAACCGAGGATGAACGCGGTGTGATTAATGCCATTGTTGCGTTGTTGTTGTATATATACGATTGCGATATGAAACCTCTCTCAGAGGCTCATTTGGCAGCAAGTTACATTCATCCATTTGTGCACGGTTTTTTATCCTCAAAAATGCCAGCAAAAGTCGCACATTGTTCAAATATTGTGGTCGACGAAAATCACGACTCCAACAACCGTCCCGACTACAAGGTTGATATATACGGGCAAGGATACCAATACCAGTACACAAATGCATATGGGGAAATCAAACCACATGCCGATATGTCGCCAACACTGCTTGTTAATGACTTCTACAGGCTTGCAATCTTTTGCAAAGATGCGATTGACAGATTCAACTTGAATGAAGTCTTGGCGTTTCAGGTTGTTGGAAATTGTATCACTTTTTTTGCGATGTCCCTATCCTTCCATCATTTTTACACCTTCACAGAACTTGTTCGAATGTCATTACCAACTAAAAAACCCGATCTTTTAAATTTAATTGGACATTTGGACAATTTAATCTTCATTTCATCCGTACACAAGATCCATTGCCTCCCATCAAACCAAAATCTTTCTGCGCTTAAATGTGCTACTTTGTCAAGGTCGTATTTGGAAAACGTCAAGGGAAAAATGGCACCACGAAAACGCCAATGCTCATTAACCCTGGATCATTAAGATTGCCGCACAGAAATGTGTTTTTTTTTTAGTTTCGACCATCCGTATATACTCATGTAGCCTTTTTTTATCCAATTTATACCTTAAGATATGTACGTAAAAAAATAAAAATGTTCAATATCAAAAAAAAAAATCTTTTAACCACGAAAAAAAAATTCGCGGATGCTTAATGGTTTTTTTCGTTTTTGCTGTTTTTTGCTTAATGGTTTTTTTTGCTTAATGGTTTTTTTTTGCTTAATGGTTTTTTTTGACTGCTTTTTTTTTGCTTTTGCTTAATGGGGGGGGGGTTGCTTAAGCAAAAAAAAAAAAACCATTAAGCAAAAAGTCTACGGAGGCTCTATAACCTCTCTTTGTTAAGACACCTTCCAAAACATTTAGCAGAATGAGAAGCAAAACCTTTGAAGTCACTTAAATATAAACTATCGCATGCCTCACTAATTCTAGTCATTAGCGACTCTTTTTCCAGAAACTTATTTCGCTTCACTTTACTCTTGACAACTGACCAGAACTGCTCAATTGGATTCAGTTCAGGAGAATACGGAGGAAGATAAACATACCGATATCCTCGAGAGCGAATATACCTTCCTATATCAGTAGAGCTATGGATAGGAGCATTATCCATGACAAGATAATGTCCCTTCATTTCTGGATACTTATCCATTTCATCAAGAGTGGCCTTTAAAAAGCTCAGATAATGCCCTGTCACTGTTCCTGTGCTATAGGCATCAGTCTCACGTCCAAGTTTTCTCTTTTTGATACGCTTTGGAACCCTCAAACTAACATTAATTAAGCCAGTGGCAGATATTGCACCTAAAATCGAAGTTGCGTTTGCTTTAGTTGTAGGCACTGTAACTATTGCAGGAGTTCCTTTCCTTGACCAAGCCATACTCCGTTTCAAATTAATATGAAAGGCTGATTCATCAAGAAAGACACAATTGGTTGTAAAGTCCAAGTCAGTTTGCTGCCACTTTTGGACCCAATCGTACCTTTGCTGAATTTTTTCTTCGCTATTTCTTTCCAAAGGGTGGAATTGTGCTTGTTTAATGGATAGATTACACTGAGTTGTCATGAAGTTATAAACAGTACTACGAGAAACATTAAGATCTACAAAGTTTTGTGTCAAACTTTCTACCACTTCAGTTAAAACAGCAGAAGGATTCTCATCAATGTAGTTTAAAAGAAATCGCTTATGCTCCTCCCTAAGAATACGATGCCGACCTGATTTTTTCTTCTTCTCGAAAATGCTTTCAGGATCTTCGTAATAACGTTTGACCCATCTCTGGGCTGCACGAATATGAATACCTAATTGTCTTGCAGCAGCAGAAGCACTTAAGTTTTTACTAAAAAATAGATGAAAAAATCTAGTTTTCTCGTCATCAGAGTAAAATGTATAGCGTCGCTTATTGCATAACTCCATATCAACATCTTCATTACTCATTTCATTTGCAGTTGGATGTATTGCAGGATTAGGTCTTTCTGGAGGTTTATTCTTTAGGAATTGAGTACGAGAACTTATGGTTTCGATAGCGAACAGCTCCTCATCAACAACAAGATCCATGGGCTCAGCTCCGTGCTCATCAACAACATGTCCTCGTCCATCTTCATAAAAAAACTGAATACTCATTTTGAATAACTGTACTGTAAAATAAACTGAAACAGGAAAAAGAAGAGAAAAAAAGCAAGGAACTATCGCTTCATTTTTATAAAAATAAAATGCCAAGCAATTTTATATGGTAATCACTAAGCGACAAGTAAAAATAAACAAAGCTCATGGCACGTGAACACGACTTCATTTTTGGATCAAGTGACTTCATTGTTGGACAGAAACATTTTTGGGCGACATCAAATTCTGAGGCCGCGACTTCACTTCCTGAAATGACCGTATTTATTTACGAAAAAAAAAAAAAGACTTTTGCTTTTGCAAAGATTTTTTTGCCCAAGCTTATTTGTTTACTTTCTTTTTGTTTTATTGTCTTGACAAAGATTCATGTGGAACTACGATGTTTCCATGACTGTGGAAATCGACGTTATGCTGGACGACAAGCTTTGAAGCGACATTTGGAAGCAGCACATGGCATGGTGCTTTCCAGATGCAGCATACCAGGACCCAAGAAGCCAAACCCAATCTGCAGTGCATCTCAGGTCACAACAACTAAAATGTTTTTCGGCTGCCCTTGCTGTTCAGATTGCTTTCCACAGCTTGATGCGCTCCGTGATTATATGTATGATGTGCATTGCCAATGGTAACTTTTTGCCACGTTAGTTTTTATTACACTGGTATTATTTTTGAGTAGGAAAGTCCTCAACAAAATATTGACACCACGATATCCGATCACAGCGAGACAGAACACGAGGATATCATGAATGCACGGTAATTTTTTTTTTGGTCCATTGTGATTAAATATTCATTTTTCTTGTCACGTTTCCAGAGAGGAAAGCTCGCCTTCGCCCACCGAAGACGTACCGCAGCAGCAAGTAGCAACCATCAGCACCATCCGCCCTTCGAATAACATCCCTGATCTGGCGTTGCAAAAATCCTCTGCAAAAGAGAATAGCATTTACGAAAAAAAAAGGCATTACAATCTCTTTGAAACATTTGTTTATTGGCAAATGCGGTATGAATGGTAAAGTTTTTGCCTTGGGAAGGCGTAGAATTCGAGGTTGACACAGAAATCACTCTGTACAACAGAATTGTTGAAGTATTGCCGTTTGAGTGCTTTTGTTTGCATTGGCCAAATAAGGATGGAGTAATACAGCGAGGTTTTCAAGATGCTTGCTGAATTTGGTGTTCTTCATGATGGGAATATGTTGTTTCTTGTCAAACATGATTGCGATTGAATCCATGATTTCTTTCATACGACCAGTTGATGCAGCCTGAAGTTCGAAAATCAATTCTTTGTCCAACTTTGCTGAATTATCTGATTCAAGAACGTCACAAGAAATGGTGTTGAAAAGGGTGGCACCAGGGCTGCGAGTACTGTTGCAATCAGCGAGGGTAAACATCGTATAGGGTTGTGTTGCATGACTTCGAGCAAAGTGACTTGAGCAGCGGGTAAGGAAGTAGGTGGTGGTATCATTGTATTTGCTGTTCAATTGGCGCATTTGATAAACGTAGTCGATATTGCTGATGCATCTTGCAGTCGGATCATTCCCCAGTGCAAGGCTTCTGGTGACACTTTCCGAATCCAAGTAGATGGCGCATGTAAGAGATTCCACCTTGCCGCACAAATCAAAGTTCATCGTTGTTGCACCAAGGCAGGGTTTATCTTCTTTATCAAGTCGCAAGGATGAAGTAACGAGCAAGTTGCATGACTGAGTACCAATTACAAGTTTCTTTCCATCGCTTGTATTGAGTGTTGTTGGCCATACATCGGTATATCTGGTTTTGAATGCCGGAGGCAAAGATGTGTCAATTGCTGTGCCTTTCTTGACGCCAAATTGTTCCCGGTGGATAACAACCGTTTTTTTGCGACCATAAGCTTCAATTGCGTTCAAAATAACGGCTTGGTGGTTATCAGTGTTGAATAAGATGGCACCGGCAAAAAGCTGTGCAACGAAGTATTTGATTTGTGGGTGATATCGCCAATCATGATTTGCAAGGCGGCATAATTCGTCTGATAATTCAATGTATTGTCGCTGTTGAAGAAGTTTGCCATAAGAGCAAACCCAACAGTTCTATTAAATTAACTTTAGTACCCTGAAATCAAAAAACTGTCACCCAACGGACCCTATTAGCGGCCCTATTAAAGTGCATAGTCTTAAATTTCGCCCAAAGGTATTAAATAGGAATTATCAGACCCATTATCCTTCGTGTAACGCTATATGTAAATCATGTTAATAATGGATCTTTAACTTTTTCGCTTATATGTAACCTCAGAATGCATTCAGTTGAGTTCTCTATACATTGAAAATGCAGTAAGTTGATGGATGATTGCATTTTTGGTTTAAATACAGCTGAACTTTACTATGATAAACGTTGCAAAACAACTTCGACTACATCGCTGAATTTTCTGACATACGAAAATATTCATCTATGCATTTGGCAGAGTCATCATGGACTTTGAAGTGCACAGAGTGATATCCGTATTCACAAGCTACCTGGTGGGTGGCAGCTACCATTTTCTGGTAAGGTAAAAATCTAGCTTTGCTAATAGTCTTGTGCTTACACTGAAGAAATCGGTAATTCTTAAATGACTTTAATAATACTAATAAATACGCTCCGGTGTATTCTGAAGCGGTAGCAAAACGTTTTTTTGTCGTAGGCTGGTGATTACAAGAAGCCATCTGCAATGAGACGAAGTTGATCCTCGTTGCGATCTCGGTTGACAACTCTATGACCAGAAAGTGACCTGACATAGTGGGTTTCTCCGTCATATTCAAGATTAAAGCCTTTCAAAGCAAGAACATATTAATTTGCTACGTTTTGAAACTGTTTAAATTTGCTGAATCGTTCGGCTATAGCTGCGTAAACATCATCAGAGATCATGTCAATTTTAAAAAATAGAGTGTAGAAATTTTAATAGGGTCCGAGTTAAAAGGGACCATAGCACACATGATTTTTAAAAATACGACTTTTCTTTCTGAACATGCAAAATTGATATTGACCACAAAACGGCATCATTTTTATTGGCTAGCAACATCGTTTTTGACCGTGTGCGACTTTACTTTTTGAAATGGCTGTAATCTCCTTTCTGTTCTTGCGTCTTTGTTTCAAATGCCAAAAATACAAAGCATTTCTTTTTACTATTTCACTTGTACAATCGCTGCATGTTCCCTCCTTTTATTTAAATTTCAAGAGCGGAGCGTGTCTATGCACTTCTCTTCCTTGGCTTACAGTATGGGTCATGCAGAAAACCAAAGTGTGGCGATTGGACACGAAAGATTTGAAAAACAAGCGAAACACGCGGCAGTGACCACAAAGCAGATAAGTTTGCTTGTAACAATTGCAAATTGAATATATCAATGTCAGAAGAAATCGCTTATCATCTTTAAAGAATGATCAAGGGAATTAAATTTTTGTGGAGACAAATCACGTAAAGAAACTGACCAAATACATTTTCAGATTTTCTATAGGAAGGCTATACTTGGCAAAAATAAAACATATAATGGACAAAAGAATGACACAGCATTTTAAAAGAATGTAATCCGACTATCTTTTCTTGACAGTAGCACTGTGCTTCAGAATAAACAAAACTTTACGTATGGCAAATTATTCAATTTTTTAATAACAACTAGCTTAAGCAAAGGTAAAAATCATCTAGTCTTTCAATAGTTGTAAAGAAAGAAAGAAAGAAATAAAAAGAAAAAAACTCTTGGCATCGTGTTTTATTACAGTTGTAAATGTGGCTTCACAAGAATTTCTTATCGTGCGGAAGTGTGTATAAAAACTTTTCGCCAAATATGGAGAAAAACATGTAAATTGACCATTTATTGATTCAAGCGTCTCTTTTAGGTCTTTGTAATTAAATGACAGAGCGCTTCCCGAAGACACCGGATATTGGGCTGCTCTCATTCGCTCTGTTTTTTTTTTTTCAGCAGACATGAGTAAATTTTACGAATTACAGTACATATACAAATGAGCCATAAGTTTTGAAATAATCTTTTCTGTTCTTTTCACTTTTCATTATAATTTTTCTTTCATAACCACATTGTTAAACATGACTCCAGTTTTATCAAGGAATCCTCTCTTGGTTCTTTGCTTGCTGTTAGTAGCAGTATTTATGACATGCTTAATACATGTAGCAAGAGGCATTGACAAGCCTCTAGAATTACAATTAGATCAACCACTATTCAACCAGTCAATACAAACCACGCGCCAAAATATAATCACAAGAGAGAGCACCATTTTAATAGAAGAACAATGGGAACAATGCTTGCATGAAGGAGAGGACTCTCAATTTTATTTATCCATTGTTCTCATCGCTCGTATGGATAACCATACCAGGTAAAAGTTAGGAAATGGCATATTATCACAACTAATCATCTTGTTCAATTTTCAGAAATCGCTATCAACAGTTTCAAAACTTTATAGATAGCACATACCTGCTTGCAAAGCATTCTGAACAAAAAATCGAATTACTTTTCATCGAATGGAACCCTCCGATCGGAAAGCGAAGAGTACACGATGCCTTTGTGAGTTAGAAAATAAAAGGAAGATTATTGGATATACTTACTTTTTATTAAATGTAGCGATTCCGCAAGTCAGAGTATTTAAATTATCGCTTTATAACTATTCCACCCAAAATGCATGACTCTTTTGACCAACAATACGGTCCTCTGAGTGTATCTGAAGGAAAAAACGTGGGCATTCATTTTGCTCGTGGTCAATATGTGGTTTTCGTCAATCAAGGTAAGAGCCAGCTTTTACTTCCATTGTAAATCTTGTTGATTAATGTTTATGATAGACAGCATCTGGTCACATAGCTTTATTAATGCTATTAAATCCAAAGCTTTTGAAAAGGATACTATTTACCTTCAAGCTCAACATACATATGAGACGTAAGCTCTTTTCATGCCATGTTAAAGTTTATATTTCACTGTAGACTGACTTTATTTAGACGGGATAGTCTACCGTCAACTATTGTTGACTTGGAAGCCTTTCCAGATGATGCAACTTTACACAATGCCTGCAAGCTTCGTGACCAGGATTGGGGAAACTATCAATTAATTGATCCCAATAAGCTAGAAAAGCATTGGAATGATAAAGATCAAGTAGATGATTTTGCCTTGGCTCACAGAGACACCTGGAAGGATTGCATAGGGAATCGGGCATCAAGACAAGTCGCACGGGCCCTTGCTGAGTTTATTCTTACAGTGACTAGCACTTTTAATAAAAAGTTAGTTTACAGTAAGGATATGCTTACATGTCATCAGAAACATGTAAATGAATCAGAAAACATGCTTAAAAGCAATACGAATAACAAGGATAATTTGACTAAAGATGCTTTAAGAAATCAAACGGCTGGTGTGAGCAAAGGTGATAAATGGTCTTTACATCCTGTAGATGACTGGGAAAAAGAATTGGAGTGTCTTGAATTTGGAACCAATTTAAGTTGATGAATACCCTTTTTTTTGGTTACAAGTCTATTTCCTTTGACAAAACATAATGATAGCAAGAAGAATAAGGAAAAAAAAAGGCTTGTTATGATTGTTTATATTCTTTTTATTGTAGATAAGATTTCAAGTTTTATTGAAATTAAAAATAGATTGCTTTGTATAAATAAATAAGCTTGATTGTAAAGCAAAAAGATAATTTTATTGATTATGTAAAATGTTTCATATGATTAATTGCATTGAAAACCAAAATAAGGCAGTTCAACCTTATGTTTCTATAACCGTCACACGAATGATAAGCTTCATGTCCATCAATACATGTAATACAAGCTGTTTTGGTTATACATTCTTTGTGTACAAACATAAGCTGAGTTAAAGAGAAGGTGAATGGCTCATTTAAGGCTTGTTAGTAAGTTTTATCTGATTTTTTTAATAAAGACTTGTTAGAAAAATCTTATCTGATTGTATTTCTCTAGACTTTTTGCCCTGAGTCTTATCTGATTATATCAAGTTGCTATGATATTAAATAAATCGATGACTTCCTTTTATTGTTTGTTAAAGATATTTTTGAATTACTTTGAGAGCATACATCTTTTATTAAGCTATAGAAAAATTCAAGGAACAACTGTTTTCAAATTTCTTTTAAATTGTATCTTGTTTGACGTGGAGATGAGTGTTGGCTTAATCTGAATGAATAATAGGATCTTAACAGTATTCCTATTATGAATATAGTTGCTATTTAATCATAATAAACTCATAAAGCAAATACGGTAGCGTGAGCAGTGAGCTGCTATTTGATATTTCAGTTGTTTTTATTATAAAGAGTTGTTTTCGACGCATTTTTAAAGACTTTATGAGTACTAGTGTTTGCAATACAGTTGCTTCTTGAATAAAATTTAGAAAAGAGAACGTACTAATCTGTTTTTATAAATGATTTCCTTATTTTTAAGGTTTGGCAGGAATTGTGCTTGATTTACACATAAGCAATCTAGTCAATCGAGCCCCGACGTTTATCGATCCGAAGAATTGAGTCAGTACAAAAAAAAAGAAAAAAAAAAGAAAAAAAAAGATTTGAAAGAATCGTGAATAATAATCAGTGTGTACAAAAATAAAGTAACCATACAAAAAAAAAATTTAAAGAAGAAAGTAGATAGGCCGCGTTCAGTTCATACAATTTCATAGCTAAACACATCTTGTCTAAATTAAAACCCTTATTAAACTTGGACGGATACATTTTTATCAATTCAATGATTCATATTAAATGCCAAGTTAACACCGATTGATAGATGTAAATGTAAATATTTTTTTTTTATCGGCAAGAATAGATCATCAAAAGTTTATGATGTTCAAATGTTGCTTTTCTTTTTCACTGTGCCTCACTCTATTCAGTGAAGCACACACACTCCCCAAAAAAAAAACCATATGAAATTCGACCAATGAGTGCTTAAAGATCACGGTCATTGAATTAAAACGTATAAAAATTAAACTTGGATTCTGCTTTTGGATTTTTTTTCTTTTTTTTTCAACTTGTAGTTGATCAAATATTAAAAACAATGACAGAAGCTGTGAATAATCAAAGAACACAAATCAATGGAGACTTGGAATCAAAGCCTCAAGCACCATCACCACAACCCCATGTACAAATGGTAGCACCTGTTTATACTGCTCCTACAGTTGCCAATCCTGGTCCTTTGGGTCTTAGTTCCTTTGCTTTGACAACCTTTGTTTTGTCATTACACAATGCTGGCGCTGGATTGCCTGCTGATGGACCCAATGCTGTCGTTATTGGTTTGGCCCTCTTTTATGGTGGTGTGGTTCAGGTAAAAAGAAGATGTGTGTGTGTGTGTAGAGGTTATTGAACAGTTGATTTCATAGATATTGGCAGGTATGTGGGAATTCAGAACAGGTAATACATTTGGTGCCACTGCCTTTTCTTCTTATGGGGGTTTTTGGTTATCCTTTGCAACTATCTTTATTCCTGGTTTTAATGTCCTTGAATCTTATGCTAATGCATCCTCATCTGTTTTGGAACAGTCTCTTGGTATCTATTTAATGTCATGGGCCATTTTTACTGGTATCATGCTTATTGCCTCTCACCGTTCATCTATTGGTCTCATCAGCTTATTCTTTTTCTTATTTATTACCTTTGTTCTCCTGGCTGCTGCTAAATTTAACAACAGCTTAACAACACAAGTTGCTGGTGGTGCTTTTGGTGTTATTACTGCCATTATTGCTTGGTACAATGCTTTATCTGGTCTCTTGACACGAGATTCATCTCGCTTCCTTTTACCTACTGGCCGTATCAATTAATTTCTTGTCATTCTCACATTATTTCTTATGCATCAAATATCTTCATCTGCTTTTCTTTTGCACATGAAGAACCAGAAAAAAGCATTTTTATTGTTAATATATTTAAATAATTCAATACTTGCTTTCTTTTTCTTGAATAAACTTGTTTCAATACTTATTATTACTTTATGCAAAATCAGTGAAGTAAGTCTACTTAATATCATGTCGTACAAACCCTGTAACTTTTTTTTTTTCATTTTACCCCGCATTAAAAATGCATTAGATTATTTAAGCGGATGTTTTACACTATCGGATTGGTATTGTCTTGTTGATCTATTGGTTAAATCTTGGCGACTTAAATTATCTAGTCTGTTCACATAAAAAAAAAGGGTTTATTTTTAACCGTTCTAACCTAAAAAACCTTTTACCCACAGTTATTCGTGGGAATGGAGCTAGTATTAATTAAACATTATTTAGAAAAGAGAAAAGAAAAGAAATAGAATGAAATCAGGAACAAGCATTTATAAATAAATAAGTCGATCATTCATTCTTAAAATATAAAATGCTCCATGGAATGATTACTTGATTAAACAAGATCAGTAAATTTCCCTCGGATTCTATTCTACCTTTGGGAATAATGTAAATTCTTTATCCGAAATAAGGTTCATTGTAACCTCTGTTCACACACAAACAGTTTGTCACTAAAAAAATCATGCGTGAGTATAGTTTATTTAGTCCGATTCTTCATCCGAAATAAGGTTCATTGTAACCTCTGTTCACACACAAACAGTTTGTCACTAAAAAAATCATGCGTGAGTATAGTTTATTTAGTCCGATTCTTCATCCTCGTCCTCATTGAAAAAATTTTCTATGACAAAATCTACAAATCCTTCATCCCAAGCTTCATTGTCTTCTACCAAATTACGAAACAGGTCTCCATCACCTCCACGCTTTATCCATACTCGAATGATCTTTAATGCATCTTCCTTTTTATCTTTCACATCAGCCCATTCTTCTAGTGCCCACTCACTCATAGCCCATCCAACATAACCACTGGTCAACACCTCCTTATCGACCTCAACAGCATGTTTATAATAAAATTCTGCATTCTTCAACAGCTGAAGTCGGTTACGTTCAGCGATCGGCAGTTGCAACTTTGCCCGTAGCAAGCTCAAGTCGCCCATCTTGTTCAAAATCCTCAGATTTTTGGATTCCACAGCCAAAGCAGCTTGAAACGATTTTGTGGCAACTGAAAGCAGATGCCAAACTTCTTTACCATTCTTTTCAGGCACGAGTGGGAGTTGCTTCTTGTGAGCGACCTCAACAATCGCTTGGCCATAAGATGTTAGAATATCACCTTTGTCACACAAGGCCTCTACCAGACGAGGGTCATATTGATTGATGATCTCGTCCAGTCTTTCAATCGCTCTATCAAACAATCGACTGTCGATCGTGTTGGAAGCAACCAGAGTTCGATCTGCCATGGCAGCATAAGTAGCAGCTTCCTTCAAATTAATCTGTATACGTGCTGCCTTTCTCTGTTGTTCTGCTTCTGAATCCTCTGCAGATCCCATTGGCATTTTTTCGTACCACTGCTCAGCGAGCGCTAGTTTTGCTTTTGCACGACTGAATAAATCCATTGAAGCAGGAAAAGAGGCAAGCATTGATCCCATAGTTGACATTGTCTCTGCTGTCGATAGCAGTGTCTCGATAAGTGAATATTCTGTTGTGGCCTCTACTTTGGTAACAGTTGTAAACTCTTCTTTATTTTCCTGGGTCGTTTCATTCTTTTGATCTTCTACTGGCCTTTCTTCTTCTTCTTCTTCTTCTTCTTCAGCAGGAGGTGCGTGCATTTCCATGTATTCTTTTTCCTGCAAACTGTACAGTTGGTCAAATATTGACATTGCTTCTTGTAAAGCAACGGCTGAAGCGCTATAAGCATTATCTATTTCTGTTGTTTCCTGAAGGATTTCTGATCTTTGATGAAGTGCTTGTGCTAAATTAAATTGTGCATCTGTTTTGTTGGTCTCCAAGTGCAGAGCCGCTCTAAACTTTTCAATTGATAAATCTACCTTTTCTAATTTATCCTCTGGGTCTGCGTGTGAAGGTAAAAAGTCTACTAAAAGAAACAATACGCGACCCCTATGAATCTCGGTTTAATCTCAAAAAATTTTGCTTTCACCTTCTTTACCAGTTATAAACACAGTCGGCATCTTTATCGTTCAATTCAAAGGCTTTCCCATACATTTCCGCTGCTCTTTCATAATATCTTTGTGCTCTCTCTCCAGTTTTGTAACGTTCACCTTGTTCTTCCAACTGAATTGCCTCTAGAAAAGAAAAGATCAAAATCACATGTCATACTTTTCTTCTTCTTCTTGTTACCTTCCATAAACTCCTCAAAAGTTTCTGGTTCTTTCTTCTTTTTAGAAGGAGCTTTTGGTTTTTGAGGCTTCTTTGCAGTAAATCTACCCATTTCGCTTGAGAAAAAAAAAAAAAAAAAAAAATACTGTAGCGCCACCTTAAACTGTTGCACTTTTCGGTGTTTTATTTTTTGACAGATTCTTGAGAGATTTTGATAAAGTAGACGCAGGGCTGCTATTGATTGATTTTGATTGCAAGGTGGTTCTCAGATCTCAAGGGTGATGTAAATATAAGCATTTTTTTATTGGTTTTGTTAAAATAGTAGCGATTGTTTGTGTATATTCATGCAAATATGTTTTAAATAGAGTATCGACTTTATTAAAGCATACATTCTATTTAAGAAAGCAAGAACTCTCATTTAAAAGAGTGGACTGATCAAATTCATGACCTACAAATGAATTAAATGCCCAAAAAAAAAAACCTTTTTCGACCCCAATGCTAACAAGTTCAACTGATCTTTTCATCTAAAAGTTTTCACAAGTCTAAAATTGACATAGAAAAGAAAAAGAGGCATCTTTAAATAAAGAATGGAGAAAAGATGAGCTGTGCATTACGTAAATGCAGAAAATTGTATTGTTTATTAAGGGTTTCCTTATTTGGACTATGCTTTTTTTTTTATGAAATATGCTTTAAAGGGGTTTTATGATTTTTACTTTTGTCTCTACCATTTTCTCTTTTTCTTTTTCTTTAGATATTTAAAATGACAGAATTGATCTTTGCTAATAACTTTTGGGTACAGTTATTTTGTTGATATCGTATGTCTACGCATAAAAATCTGATATAAGCATATAGGGCATGAAGGATGAAGGATTTAATGTATTAACGGCTAAAATGAATAGCAACAAAAAGACATTTGATGAAATAAAATCGTTTTACAATGTCAGGTAAATAAAATAATTTTTTTTAAAAAAAAAACAGTGCAACTTATTATATATCAGAGCCTCTCTTCATGAAGAATTCGGACGCAAATTAATGAAACACGCTAAAGCAGGTATGGGTCGTGAAGAGACCGGGCAAGTACTATGTTCATATTACATATGAGCTTATCCTAACACTTTTCATATAGGACCCTTTACGCTTTATTATCATCTGCTCATAAAGAAATGGAATGGGCCGCTCAGTCACACTTGAATTTAGCCCAGAAATTAAAAACTCGATTAGAAGTTGACTTGGATAATTTTATATTAGAACAAAAGGACAAAAGAAAATTAGCCCATGCTAATATCGAAAAAGTTTACAGATATAAAGTATCGAGTGAGGCCTATTTAGCAAAAGTGAAGGAAAAGTATGAATCGGATTGTGCAAAGCTTTATACACTTCAGGCACAGTTACCAAATGCAGCTGGTCGTGAAGCGGATAGAATAAAGCAAAAGATTGATAGAACTCAACAGGAAATTAAAGTTCAAGGCAAGTCTTTCTTTTTATAAAAAAAGATCTTTCTTTAGTCCTAATTTAATTTTTATAGAGCAAGAATACAAGACTTCATGTATTAAGCTAGCTGATGCAACTGAACAGTGGAATAAGGCTTGGAAAATGACGTGTGATGTAAGTTAAAAAATGCTTTTGATTGCACAACAATGTCTAATTTGTACTAGACATATCAAGGAATGGAAAAAAAGAGACTCGAGTTTCTTCACCACAGTTTTTCCATGTATATCAATGTACTTTCTACAGCATCAAGTCAAGATTTAGAAGTAAGGACATGGCACAAAATAATAGAAGCAGAAACGATTTATTTTTATTTTTTTACAAGTCTTATGAAAGGTTTTGGAAAGCTTTAGATAACTATGATCCAGAAGGTGATATCCAGACATTTATAAAAGAGAAAGGAACTGGACCCAAGATACCAGAGCCTGAAGTATTTGTTGACTACCTTGACGATCCTTCCAAGAATTACGAAAAATACACACTAGCCAATTTTGATTGTCCAAGTGAGCTTGTTGCAGACCATCCGCCCAAACCTGAATTGACTGTTCGAAATCTGACCGAAGAAACAAATGTGCCAATCGTTGAACGCAAACAATCGATTGTACGTAATGCCATCAAACCACTACCCTCTATTTCTACACCTTTGGTTCGGTCAAGGAAGAAGAGCATTCTGAAACGCTCTTCCTCTATCAAGGTCACAACCAAAGAAGAACAGCAAAAACCAGAGTTACAGCAGCAGCAACAGGATAAGAAAGAAGGAGTGGAAACAAAATCAACAGATGAAAACGGCGATATCAAGATCGACCCCCGTGCAAAGGTTGTGTTTGCTATTGGTAACAACATGTTTGACCTAGGTAATCTCGCCGCTGCTGAAGAACCTAAAAAGAATAACACAAAGGCTTTTCGTCGTCGTTCGACTGTAAGACAACGTCAAGCTGATCTTGATCCTTCCATCAACTTTTCTTATCAAAGTTTGCTAGAAGAATTGGGCATATTTGAGAATAAAGAAAGTCATACTCATTCTGTTCCTCCAAAAGAGCCCTCTACGACTTCCTCTTCAGAAGAAGAAGAAATCATTGTCACTAGGTCAAAATCAATCAAACAGCATGAATTACAGCAAGAGAACCAAAAGTATTATATTCCACAGCACCAGCAACCTTATTATCAATATCCTCCACCAACAACAAATACTCTATCCAACAGCTATTACACGCGCCAAAATATCTATCAACCCGTCAGCTATCCTTCCACCACTATGAAATCCAATCGGCCTATCTTGTTCTGGGCATTTACACTCACTGATTGGTACAGTAATAAACCTGAAGAATTACAATATACAAGAGGCACATGGATTGCTATTACGGATAACAGTCGAAATGATGGGTGGTATTATGGAATCAAGTACGATAATAGAATCAACTCACTTTCAAATGAAAAGGGCTATGTGGCTCAACATTGTGTTCAACTTCAAGAATAAAATTTTATGCATCACACACACTCAGTATGTACGTTACACCAGCTATGCTTTTGTTATAATACATGAGCTTTCTATAAAAGTAGATTCACTGCGTTCTTGCCTTTCCTTTTAAATCAGTGTGACTAGAGTACATGATGTCCGTGTCAATTTCTTTATTCTATTCATTGACTACTGCTTTAATCATTTTGAAAAACCCTTCAATTCTATTAATTCATTTCGTATCAAGCAGTTTGAACATAAAGATTCATTCAGACCAAGAAGCCTCCATTGAATTTTTTTTTTTTTTCGTGTGCCTATATTGCTTACTAAGTTTTTCTGCTCACTTTTTCTTTTCCAAAGAAAGCTTTATAAGTTTAAATTTAATAGAAAAGCTATTTTTAATTGAACAAGTTTTTCTCTAAACATTTCAAACAAAAATCAAAAGAGACAATTCAAGAGTTAATCTAGAAAAAATTTAAGATGTAAAATTGCTACAATACTTTAAAGAGTATTATGCTATGGCTCTCATTTAAAGCAGGTCTACAGATTTCTATCATCTTTTATAAAGTACAATCAATAGATGATGTAATAATGAAATACGGATATAAATGACTACATGTCACTGTATCAAAACATTCACTCATTTCTATCCCCGTCTGCGTGTATGTGGATGTAAAATGAAATTTTCAAACAAAGACTATTGTTTAAAAGCCAGTGCATAGCCAATTGATTTTCACTTATCATTTTTTTTTTTTATTTCTTTTTATGTTTGTCATTCGGAAACAACTTTACAAGAGACCAACGCCCATACTCTATAAAAGACACCTTTCCACAAATCCACCATCACAAACAACCACACCTTCAAAGCCTAATTCAGCACCATGTTCAAAACTAACAACATCTGATCAAGATCAACCTGACAACAATAACGCCTTTATTTCTTCCTTATTTTCCAAGGGAGCCACCTGGTTACCCAACAAGGTACCATGGCCATCTGTTGAGATTATCAATTCGAAAATATCCGAACTGTATCCACAATTGACAGCGCAACTCAGAGACGGATATGAAAAGCTGTGGGATTATTTGACCATGGAAGAATTTAGAAGGGTTGTGGAAGAACTAAAAAAGGAAGCGAGAGATGTGGATAAATACCCCGAATTAGCGCGCGATGCGATTGTGAGGTAAAGCCATCGACCCTGTGTTGAATGCCTAATGACACTATGATCTAGAGAAGGGTCTGATTTATCTGAACAAGAGGTCTCCTTTATCGCCAAACGAAAACGATTGCAGAAGACAAGCTTTGCAAAATTCATTGGTCGAGACCCTTCCGAAATTGATGAACGGGATATACCGGTGATAGGAATCGCGTCAAGTGGAGGAGGTTACCGTGCGATGATTGGTCTGACGGGTTACCTGAATGCGATGAAACAGAGCGGATTGTTGGACTGTACAATGTACTTTTCGGGTATCTCAGGATCTTGCTGGGCCATGTCACTGTACTATCATCCTTTTATCCAAGCTGACCCTCTGCGACTCAAGCAACATATCGAAAGACAAGTGAGCGTGCACTGGGCCAACATGTCTCATTTCTTGAGCACCTTGACCGCAAGTACTCAACATACTAAGGCACTCATGAGAGGCCTCATTCAACGTCAGCAGCAAGGTGAGATCAATTTGGTGGATGTTTTTGGTGCTCTTGTGGGAGGGTCCTTGTTTGTGGACAGCAAAAAGGCCTTTTCATTGGGCTTATCGAGTCAGCAGCAATTTTTGAAGGACGGAAAGGAGCCGATGCCTATTTATTGTGTAGTGCGTCATGAAGTGGGTCCTTTTGAGAGCATTGGAGAAAAGATGAAGAAGTTGAGTGAATTGAAATCAAAAGAATTGATAAAAGGAGAAGAGGAACAAAAGGTCAAACAAGATCAACTGAATATATATCAGTGGTTTGAGTTTACACCCTATGATATGGGATGTGAAGAAATAGAAGGTAAAAAAAATCTCTCTGGTCGTACAGCATACAAGCTTACTGAGACTTGTTTAGCTTGGATTCCTACATGGGCTTTTGGTAGAGCATTTGAGCAAGGAAAAAATACTGAAAGATTACCTGAACAACCATTGGATGTTTTAAATGGGTAAGACCGTTATAAAACTGCTCTGTTTACTGCTAACGCCATAAAAGTATGTTTGGATCTGCATTTGCTGCAAGTCTTGTTCATTTTTATCAAGAAATTCGCAGTTTCTTGCCTTCCAGTGCGCTTGAAAAATTTGATGGTACAGTCAAGCAGTTTGAAATGTCCATGTCCAACTTTCATCCCATATCGCCTTCTTACTTTCCTAATCCATTTTATAAACTTTCTGAAAAGACAGAACAAGGATTATATAGACCAGAAACCATCCTTTCTTCAAAGGAACTGTACTTGATGGATGCCGGCATGGATAACAATATACCTTTTTACCCTCTCTTGAGAGAAGGCCGAGATGTGGATGTCATCTTGGCCATCGACTTGAGCGCTGATATCCAAACTGCTCCACATTTTGCGCGTGCAGAGAGTTACATTAAACGACGTGGGATTGATGGTTGGCCTGAGGGTGCTGGATGGCCTCAGGAAAAGAAACAAGTTGATCGAAAGTATTCATTGGGTACTTGTACTATTTTTGAAGGTGAATCCAAAGAAGAAGTATCTCAAAAGACGAAAAAGAGTCGATCAATCAAGCTAGCTTATTTTCCCTTCATTTTAAATGAATCCTATGATCCAGAGTTTGACCCACAAATCACAGAATTTTGTAGTACATGGAATTTTGTATATAGAAGAGAACAAGTGGATAAAGTGATTGGATTAGCAGAGGCTAATATGAATCAAAATATAGATGCCATTCGAGAATTATTAATAAAAACTTGGAAAGACAAGAGAAAACAGAGACTTCAGAATAAAATAGAATAAATTTGTAAATAGAAATAAAGTATTAAAGAAAACACAGGCAAAATAACGCATAAAAAGCATTTTGTTTTGTTTAATGTTCAATATCTTCCCAATCACGGCCTTTAACCTTGGCAAGTTCATCCTCTTTCAACACATTTCCAGTAGTGAAATAACCTGAAGCAATTTTAGCATCAATTTCAACCCTTGAGTCTTCAGGAATCAATTCTTCAGGAATAGGAACACGTTCGAGAATAGGAATACCTGAACCCACGATGGCGTCATATTTCTAACATAAAAGGAGTGAGCATGTCACATTTAAAAGTTGATTATGTTTGTGTATTACCATATTAGACATAGACTATATATAAAAAGTATAGATAAGTAAAGAAGTAGTGATAGCAGAAAGGAGGACTTACCATCATACGATCAATCTTTTGAATACCTAACCAATGTAAAACATCAGGCATTAAAGCTTGGAATCTCATGTCTTTCACACCAGCAATACATTCTGTACGTAAAAAGTAATTGGAGGCCGTGTCACCACCTGCTTGTCTTTTACCTGCAAATGATATGTTACGCATTGTTATTATGAATAGCAAATGAACTTACGAGCATTATAAACCAAGTATTTTGTTACTTCACCCAAGGCTCTTCCTTCTTTTCTAACTGCAGAATTATTTAATATATATCATCACTCTTCATACAAGAACTTACAATAGACAATGACGCCAACACCACCTTGTTGAGCTTGCTTAACACATTCTTCGATACCATAAATGAGATAGGGTCTACAAGTACAGATATCACTGCCAAATACATCAGATCCATTACATTCATCATGAACACGAAGAGTCAATTTCTTTGAGGTATCTAATAGAGTGTGTAAGGAAGATAGAGAGTATATCTTTTTTTTTATTTGTTACCTGAGATATATTCGGGGTTACCAAAGATATAGACACTGATACCACCTATAGGAGGTAAATAAACTTTCAAATCAGGTCTTGTGATCAATTCAGGATACATTCCACCGGTATCTTCACTAATAAAAAAAATGTTACACACACCCCGTCAAGACACACTCTGATCACTTACAAAAGAGCTCTTCGCAGCAAAGATTCTTCAATACCAAATCGTTTAGCCACACCAGGTAAATACCAAACAGGTTCAACAGCAGCTTTGGATACAGCCAAATCACCACGTTGGTTGACAACAATCTTTCCATCCACTGTCAGTGTGCCATTCTTGACACTCATTTCCATCTCTGCCATAGTCATGTGCGCACGAGTCACAGCAATCGTAGGTCTTTTAAATACCGTGAGAAATAATATGCAGACAGACATTCACTTTACCTGATGTCCAAGCCTTGATCGTATTCATCTTTGAATATCTGAGGTGCGATATGGCCAAATGGATCGATAGAAACAATCTTTTCAGGGTCAAACCATGTAGGATGTGGACCTACTTTAAATGTAGGTTCGGTTAAATTAAAGTTAGGTCGATGATTATAAGGTAAATCTCCAATAGCCACAGCCAATGCACGGTAAATACAGTAAGAACCACCATAGGCACCGATAGCATTTCTATAGAATTTATCAATATCTGAATATTAATCAGAATGAATTACCTCTTTTTAATGCTTTCAGCATGACGAGAAGCAATAACTGGTCCTCTTGTCTTTGGATCTTTAGCGCCCCAATCCAAAGAGATGGGTTGAATACCTTGCTGATTAGGATAAGCTAAAGATAGAGGGTTTAAAAGGCAATATACTCTCTATATTTTTATAATTTACTAGTCAAGATAACACGACTTGGATACATTGTACTTGTAGGCTTTGATAAATCATTTGATAACGTGTTTGTTGAAGTAGATGGAGATACTTGATAAGTGGGAGGGTTTGAAGAAGCGACAGATAACTTTTCAAACTATACTTTTCATTAACAATCATCTCCTTCACATCCTTTACTTACCTTTTCAGTCAATTTCAATTGATCAGCTCTTAATGTTTCAATCGTCTGAAGCATACGCTGTAAAACAGGATCCTCTTCGTTCACAGTCATCTTTAAAATATAAAATAAAAAAGAAATAAGAGATAAATACTCTTTTTTTTTTTTTCGCTCCCTATTTATGCACTGTAAAAACGTAATACGCTATTTATTTATCTCAGGTGACACATAAACTTTTATGCAAGAGTCAATAAATAGAGTTCAATTTCCTTCCTTTCTTTTCTCTTTTCTATATTCTTTCTTTTCTGCTTTGGTGTAAAATGACAAACTTTATGATTCATACAAGTCAACATCCTATGGTTGCTTACAAGTTATCTCAATTAAGAGATAAAAGTCAATCGTCCAAAGCAGTGAGAGAGTTAATAGGTGATTTATCTACTTTATTGGCTTATGAAGCCACAACAGATATCTCGTTATCTACAAATGATCAGACAGTAAATAATTGTAAATATAGAGTCTATATCATAAATAACATCTTTATAGGCTCAAACACCTCGTGGAAATTATTATCCTGTTCAAGTCAAGAACAAAATAGGATTAGTTCCTGTATTAAGATCTGGACTTGGTCTCATTCAAGGTACATACAAAAATATTGACATACTATTTGCATATATAATTAATACCTAATAGGTTTCTTAACCATGTTTCCAGATGCTCCTGTTTATCATTTGGGTATTTATCGGGAAAAGTTATCTCATCAACCAGTAGAGTATTACAACAAGTTGCCCCAAACACCGAACGTCGATTTGTGTTTCGTGTTAGACCCTATCGTTGCTACGGGTAACACAGCTGTGGCTACGGTTAATTTATTAAAAGAATGGGGTCTCCGCGGTTCTCAAATTAAGTTTGTTGCTATTGTTGCGGTAAGTATAGATAAGAGATATGAATAAAATAGGCTCATATCATTGTAGTCTAAGCAAGGTATTGAACATCTTCAACAAGAACATCCTGATGTCTGTATTCATTTAGCTGCTATTGATGACACACTTGATACTCACGGGTAAAAAGAAGCATAGAGAGATATATGACATGTCTTTTACTTTTTATTTGTTCTAGTTATATTAATCCTGGCATTGGTGATTCTGGTGATAGATTATGGAATACAGCTTAATATTTTTGTATTATTAAAATAAAAGTTAATATTCATTTCCAACTAAAACAAAAATTTTCTGTTTGATATATCAAAACAGTGTACAGTATCGTTATTCATCTTGTTGAACCTATTATTAACAGTATATAGCTATGCTTAGTTTATTAAATAAATAGACTATCTTAAAGCTTTTATCTTCAGCAAATGCTCATCATTCAAGATTAAATTTACTCTATAAATAGCCTAAAGATCGTTGAAATTTATATCGCTCTATGATGGTGATTTATGACAGAAAGAAGACCAAAGACATTTTTGTTTTCATTAAATGCTTTTCCTCAAGCGTAAAAGCCAGTAGCAGAAAGCTGATGACCCTTTGAATTGGATTTAATCAACAGCAAACAAACAATTGGATATGACGAGGTACATGTTTGCATACCTCGAGACGTGTTTTAGTACAGCAATGACTTTCATAGAACAGTTTTATCTGCAGTCTTTTACTTCTAAACCAGCTGATGTTACAATGCTTCATCATCTTCTTAATATGTTTCATTAGTTCATTGTATCCCAAGCATGAATGTTCCTGGATTCCTTTCCTTATGTAATCCAGTAGCCACTTTCTTGATACTTCTTTCATATGGGCTTAATGATGAATTGCCTTCTTGAGCTTCTTTCTGCTATCCTTCAAGACTTCTTTCAAAATATTGATATGTATTCAAGTACGAATGATAATGCCCTGTCTTGTTGTATTCTTAACTCGTTTATTCAGTGCTACTCTACCTCTCCTCATCATCTTTTATTTTGATTCTTCAATGTTGTTCATTATCGAAATCAACATTGATCAAATTTGATCCTTTCAATGCCTTCAGGAGGCCTATCTAGTAGTCCAGTGAATCTATATGATTGCTCTCCGTTTAACACTTTGGGTAGATGATTAAACTTCAAATAATTTTTTATTAAAGTTGATTTTGTTTGTAAAGCTCGCTGATATTTCACAAAGTAGTAACGTTTTTGATATTGACTTTGCTGAGCAGCTTGTTTCCCTAAAGCCTCTTCTTTATTGAATGTATAAGGTTCTTATTTTTGTTGCAAAAGGTAATTACTATTGTAAAAACCTCAAGAATTTAAGTCTAAATATATTGCAAGCTCTTTGCGAAAAAACAGGGACTTGTGTATTAAGAGCACTAACTTAGCTCTACAAAGTAGAAAGTACAAAGATACTTATGCGCACAACTCTGAATTTAAAATCAACAATTGTGGCTGAGATTGAAGCAAACTTGATGTACAAGTCGTGACTTTATATTTATACCCCTTGCTTTCTTTTCCTTCATTTTATAAAGATGCAGCGTTCATTTCAGTTGGTTCGTACTTATGCTACAAAGAGTAAGACAACAAATTTGAAATATAAACCAAGTGTACCAGTACAGCAAACAACTCTTTCAAACGGAACACTCTTTATTGAGAGACAACCTGTTATTTCCTCCGAACGTCAAGCTGCAGCAGCACCCTTGATTCGTCAACCAAAGCAATACAATACGTTGGGAGAAAAGGAAGTTAATGAAATTCGCCAACTCAGAGAGTCTGATCCAACAACATGGACACGAGTGAAACTAGCAAAGAAATTTGGCTGCTCTGAATTATTTATTGGTATGGTGGCTCCTTTAAAGAATAAGAATGCAGTACAAGAACAAGTTTTGGACCACGGTTATAGACGCCAATTGATTAAAGAAAATAGACAAAAGAGAAAAGCACTTTGGTAGATACTTACACATGCACACACGAATATACACCCATCTATACACATCAATCTCTTTTACATTGAAGCAAAACGCACTCTGAAGAAAAAAAACCTGTAATATAATTTATCATAAAAAGCGCTTTCTAAATAAAAGCATGAATAATGCCAGCTTTTTTTCTCTTTTTTTTTTGTATTTTCATATAAATAAGTCATGGCACAAAAGAAAGCGACAGTCTACATTCTTAATATTTCTGAATCCATGTCAAGTTACCCAAATGGTGCTTTTGAAAAGGCACTTGGCTGTATAATTTCCTCACTTGAGGACAAGGTCATTGAAACACAGTCTCTTTTTAATGTTAGCTCTAAACACTATGTTCCTCAATAGGTTTTATCAGGAAAGAAAATGGATCTTGCTTCTGTCATTTTAGCTGGAACGCATGAAACAGACAACCCTTGTGCAGAAGAATCACCAGGACAGTACCAGCACATTAGTACTTCATGTCCTCTACAACAGCCCAGCTTAGATCTATTAAGAAAAATAGCAAAAATACAACCCTCTCAAGATCCAACAACAACGCCTGATGGTGAATATATGTTTGTTATATAAAGAGAAAGCGATTGACTTGACTTTATAGTATTGGATGCTGTGATTATTGCAATTCAAATGATTGTCACTCACTGCAAAAAGTTAAAATATGAAAAATGTGTTGCAGTCTTTACGGACGCAAAGCATAAAATTGATTGGCTTGATTATGAGGCTATCTCTAGCGCGTTACAAGAAAATAGCATTACACTTCTTATAAAGTGAGTCTCCAAAAAAAAAAAAAAAGTAGCGCGTACGATGATTTTTATTATTTTATCTAGTGGTGTTGATTATCATCAAAGAAATGACCCATCATCACCTCCAGAGGTCCAAATGAATTATAAATATTGGAAAGAGCTGGCTAGCCAAACACCCGAGGGTCATGTGTGGGAAGTGGATGAGATGTATGATGAAATTCACCGTCTTCGAGTCAAGGAAGTACGACCTACACCCAGTTACCGTGGTTTTCTTTATTTGGGCAACCCAACACATGAAAACTACTTGGCTATTAGTATCAACATGTATCTGCGTGTCAAAGAGGTCAAACTCCCTACGGCTGATAAATACTCAAAGTTAAGTACGGGGCCATCCCATGCTGTGACCTATGAAACAAGATATACAGTGAATAATACAACAGATCCAATGAACAATGAAATCGAAAAAGTTGTATCTAAAGAAGATCTTGAAAAAGGATTTCGCTTTGGTAAGCAAAGAGTCAAGGTGTCTGCAGAGGAGGAGGAGTATGGTAAATTGAAGACGAAAAAGGAAATGACCATACTTGGATTTATACCCAAGAGTAACGTAAGAAAGAAAAAAAGAAAAAAAAAAAAGGGAAATCAAAATATACGTAAAACTCTGTTATAGTTTCCACGTTATTATCTTAAAAGCCATCCATATGTAGTGGCGGCTGGTGTACACCGCCCTACAGAATCCGGAATGGCTATCTCAGCTATAGCCTATGCTTTACACGAGACAGATACTTTGGCATTCGTAAAATACGTGAGTAAAGATGATGGTGCACCCAAGATTGGTTTGCTATTTCCATGTTTTGATGAAAATATAACATTATTGCAATATGTTGAGGTAAGAAGCCCAGCATTCCTTTTTTTTTTTGATAAACATAACTCTTTCTTGTGTAGGTTCCATTTGCTGGTGATGTAAATACATATATCTTTCGATCAATACCCAGTGTTATAAAGCGGGATGACGAAGCGGACAAAATGATGGATGAATTAATAGATGAAATGGATCTGAATAAGCTGACTGATGAAGAAGGGTGGGTCTGATGCTACTATATAAATCCTTCTTATTTATCTTTCTATAGAAACAAATATTTAGATCCAAATGATACCTTCAACCCTGTGTTTTGGAGAATAAATAAAGCAATCAAGTCTCGTGCTCTAAACACGTCCGCACCTATTCCAGACATGCCAAAGGATTTTAGCCCTGAATTTGATACACCAGAACCATTCAAAGCACGTTTAAAGCTAATTAGTGATAAATTAGCGAGCCATTTTGACATAAAAAAGGGTAAAGGGAACAAGATATCTATTGTATCATGATTCATGAATCTTATTTTAGTTGAAGAAAAAGGAAAGAAGCGAGATTATGCAGAGGCCGACGAAGAATCCAAAACATTAGTTCCAATTGATGAGCTTGTACAAAAGAATAAATTTGCCAAAATCCAACATCCTAGTATCGCTGTACAAAAGGGTATTTTAGACATCACAATCAATACACCTGTGGAAGATTTCAAAGCCATGATTTCTCATACAGAGTCAGATCTTGTTTCTGAAGGTAAAAATAGGTAATTATTATATTTAATCTGGTATTTATAAAGTTATAAGCTGTTGATAAAATGAGCAAGATTGTAATGACACTCATTACACATTCATTTGGAAATCAAAACTATCGTAAAGTCATTGAATGTCTTCAAGTTATGAGAAAGACGGCTGCCGAGGTAAGAAATAGGAAGGAGGGAGAAAAAAAAATACAGACTTGTAATGTATGGGAGAGTATCGCTTAGGAAGAGGAAAGCAAAGCCTTTAATGCACTCTTGCACCAATTGAAAAACTGGTGCAAATTATACGACAAGACATCCCCTCGTCGTGAATTTTGGGAATTACTCAAGGATAATGATGTGTCTATAATAACTAAGCAAGATACAAATGACGCCGATGTACAAAATCTAACAAGTGAAGATGCTGTGAAGGTAAGCAAAAGAAGAAGAGAGAACATTGAATTAAATCATTTATAGTTCTTTGAAGAAGGCGAGCAAACACAATTTATTCCTTCAAATACAAATGATGAAATGGCAGACGATGACTTTAATGTAGATGATTTGGTAAAGCTACTTGTGTTCTTATTTGTTAAAGAGATATTGACTAAACAAATTAATCATTTAGCTTGCTCAAATGGATTACTAATGCTGGAGATATCTTTTTTCTTTAAAATGCGTTTTTATTTACAAATACTTTTCTTTATCAAATCTTGTTCGTCTTCATCCCAATTCCAACTATTCTTTCTTGTTTTTCTAATCGGAGTAGATGATAATCTCATACGGCGAATCAAGACAGGTGGTGAAAGTCTACTTGCGGTTGTCACAGATTCCTTCCAATGTTCTTTATTAAACTTGTGATATAGGGAACCAGGATCCCATCTATTCATTTTCATCTCCTTTTTTTCATCTTCTTCCTTTGTATCCAAACTTTCTGTTACCAATTCATCTTCTTGTTTTGTTGATTTTTTTGATTGAGGACCCCAAGTGGCTGTGATGACCACAGATGAAAATGCTTCTGATGCAAACCCAGCACAGCCACCGATGAACAAACCACAAGCAGCAGCAGCCAAACAGAATAAGATGATGGGGTATAGGGTACTGTTGGCATACGAAAAGAGAGCAAGTGGTTTACGTATGAGATAGGTCCAAGTGAAGTTAAGGATCCAATAGATTGGTCTTGTAAAAAGACGAGTGAAGGTGAAAATGAATGAAAAGATGATTTTGAAAAAGTGAAAAGAGATAAAAAAGGCTGCCTTTAGTGATTTTAATATGGCGTGAAATTGCTCTGTTTTGGTGAGTTCATTTATAAGGGGTTCTGAATATGCTATTGAGAAAAGAGATGATAAAACTATATATCTTTTAATTGGCATTCTGTAAGAAATAAGAAAGAAAGAAAGAAAAAGAAAAAAAAAAGCATCAAGCAGGCTATGTTCATTACAGATGTGTTTTATTATCACATGTAAATAGAGTGACCCATCTTTTGGAGTAAAAAAAAAAAAAAAAAAGAGTGGTCATAATCTGCCTAGGAAAGGAGATCATTCTCAATTACTGCCATTTTACAATTTAAAAAGGATTGCATATGATTTTCATAACCTTACAAATAACATTTCTGCTTTTGGTTATTGAAAAAGGCAACACAAATAAGCACTTGATCCGTCATGCTGGAGAGCACAAGCGATCCCAAAAAAATTTTAAAAGATACCATTGGCTACTGTTTAGCTGAACTGCATCCATCATCGTCTGCTTAGTACAACGGCCTTAAGTAGCTTCTATTGGTCTGGGACTGTTGATCACAAATATCAAAGGATCTTTCACATGAGCAAAAGTAAAGACTTTGTCTATTTCAAATATAACAAAGCTTGACTTGATAAAAACAATGGAAAATGTTGACAAGGAGGTTTGAAAAAGGAGGCAGTACATGTCTTGTATGGAATCTGAACCAAGGATCTTTTTGGACAGTGACAATTAGTATATAACTTACCTTTAGACTACTAAAAAGGTGTCCTAAACAGATAAACAGACTTTAAAGTATTTGTATCCAATTGATTCAAGCATACAAACAAAGAATCCCAATCATTAAATTCAACCAGCTTTCTAATGCTACTAATATATTAAAAGTGTATACAAATGGCATGGGCAGTTATAGGTTTACTGTGCTTCGATTTACTTAATCCTAACTTAATTTAGCTTTAAGAATAAAAAAAAAGTTACCTTGATCTTGTATATTATCTGTATTATATAATCTAGCTCAAAACTAATGAATTTCTTTTAATAATAATTGCATTCATAAAATCTTGAAACAGTTGCTTTTTAGTTTGTTACGTTGTCCATAGCTCCTGTTCTTCTCTTGAATCCCTGTTGGTATTGAAAAAAAAAAAAAAAAAAAAAAACATGTAATAAAGCAGTATATAGTTTACTTGTAATTATTCAATATACAATTTAATATACAAGTTGATTGGAAGATTTTAATGTCATATCTTCTTCTATTTCAAGTGAAAATGTTGATATAAAGATATCGCTAAAACAGAAGATGATAACAAATCACATTTATAATAAAAGTTTTTTATGTAAAGCAAAAAGGTAAAGCTAAGCAGTATGTTTTGAGCAACGCGACTTACTGTACAGTGCTCCGGGTGCCACTTTGCCGTTTTTTATTTCATTTTCGCAGATTTTCAAATCCCAAGTTACGGTTTTAACATTGATCAATTAGCGGGATTTGCTTATCCATTTCGCAGCTTTTCTTTTTCAATTAAAAGTTTTTTTTTTTTTTTTTTTTTTTGTAAAAGGGGGATTTTATTCAGATGCAGCAAGGCGTACACCATTGTAAGCGTTAATCATGTTCGTTTTTGTTATTTGTTTTGTAATCCGTGCAAATTTTGATAATGACAACAAAACCTGAGGTAGAGAACTGAGCAGAAACGTATGAATTAGCTGATTAGTGACCGACTACTATTTTCTTTGTGAATCTTGAGGATTTGCCTAGTGGCTCTTGCTACTACTTCCTGAGGCCAAAGTTGATATTCTTCCAAAATGGATCTCCAGTAAAGTTGCCATTGAGAGAGCAGCACAGAAGCTATTATATCTAAGTATATCACAGAGAGTGAAGGAACGGCCTCAATGCCAGAGGACGAAGGAAGTTGAATGAGGCTGTAAGTCAATCTGGCAGGGTCAACGAAAAAGCGAGAAAAGATTGTTTGCCAGATTTCATGTTTGAAAGAACAAAACCAGACAAAGTGTTCTTCAGAATCGATACCGCCACAATATACACAACCAGGGTCTGGAAATCGGTTTGGGATTAATTGATGAAAACGTTCCTTACACGTCAGTTTTTGAAGATAAAGTCTCCAGAGTAACGTGTGGGCTCTGTGTAGGATAGATGTCTTCCAAAATTGTCGCCAGGCAAGAAGTCTTGCGCATGGATATGATGCTGGCAGCGTGGATAAGTGGGAGAGTTGAGATTCACGAAACCATTTTGTATTCAACGAAGCAATAGGAGTCCCATCTGATAAAAGTGAATCCAGGATATTGTCAAATTCTGCTTCAGTAAGCGCAGGAAGTGGTGGTACTCACGAGATCATGTGGACCGAACTGTGTGGACATTTGAACTACCGGAAGGAGGTGGTTTCTTGTATACGACATAGTTGAAGCTGTTCAAAGTAATTCTTGTTCTTAAAGCGGAAAGGATCCGAAGGTGTGGGGGATCTACATCGAAACTTAGCACATGCCATACCAAATTCATATATATATGCTTAACAAGGATTCCAGACCAGTAGGAAGTCTTGAAATCCTGATTTGGCAGGAGCAGATAAGGACAGACTTGTGTCAGTGGTAGTTCATTGACCATACGAATATCAAAGGCTTGTCAATCAATTTTGTAATCAATTTTATCCATTGTTCTGAACAATGAACTGAAACAACCAAAGAACTTGACTGTGTTTGAACGCATGTTAGGAAGTAGCAGAGGTAAAATATGAGAAGGCGGAGCTGAGAAAAGGCCCAAGCAGTGACGAAGAATATCACTAATGAAGGTATCATAATAAAGTGGATCAGAGGAAGGAAGAAGTAATGACTGCAGCCATAGAAGTTATAGAGCTGTGTGTTGTGTTCCAGGGTCAATAATAGCAAGCCCGCCTTCCTTGTGTGATTTTTGGCATGTTTGGAAGCTGACAGCAGGAAAGCTTTTGCGTGCGATAAATTGAATTATAGTTGAGCGAATCTTACCAAGGTAGGATTGAGGAATAGCGAGAACACGAATAGCATGCCAGAGCGAACCAAGCAAGAATGTATTAGTGACGAAACTACGGTCAAGTATTGACAGGTTGCGTTGAGCGAGTATTTGAGCACGTTGCTGTAACTTTAGCAGGAGGTTATCAAAAAAACCAGAAAGCTAGTGGTTGGCGCTGGTGAGTGGGTAGCCAAGGTATATGGCCGCTGTGGAGTCTGATCGATCATGCCACTGTGTTATACCATGAGAAGACAAGGTGGATTGCCATGATTGCTGTGGTTGTCCAGATAGTGAAATTGCCAAGGTTTTTTGACGGTTTAGGCGAGCATTGGATGCCCGAGAATAGAGATCCAAGGTATCGAGTAAAGCATGAAGCTCACTAGGATCGACTAGAAATACAGCTATATCATCAGCGTACGCCATACTTTTGAGGATGGGTGCTTGAACCAGAGTATTTGTCAACCGTGTGTCGGAGCCCTCTTGGAAAGAAAAACCAGGAATAGAGGGAGAGGCGAATATGGTACGCAAAAGAGGTTCAATAGCAAGATTAAAAAGCAGCGGCGAAAGAGGGTCTCCTTGGCGAAGTCCACGACTCTGTGAAAAGGGCACCGAAAGGAAACCATTAAAATTGACGCATATGGAAGTATTGAAGAACAATGAGGTTATGCAAGTGATCAATCGAGGAGGTAAACCAAAACGTGTTAGACAGGCATGGAGATAATCTGGATGAACCCGATCGTACGCTTTTTCTTGGTCTAATAGCAAACTGATTCCAGGAAGTTTGTACTGCCTGGCGATATCCATAATCATTCGGGTGCAAAAACCATTGTCGCCAATAAATCTACCTGCCATGAAGCCAGTTTGATGAGGATCAATCAAATCTGAGAGATATGGAGTTAGACGTGTGGTAAGAAGTCGCGTAAATATTTTGGCGTCAGCACATATTAAAGAAATAGGTCTCCAATTCTTTAGTTGACTTCTATCACCTTTCTTAAGAAGAAGTATGATTACTGAGCGTTGCCAAGTTGGTGGACACTTGCCTTCTCTAAGTGCTGTATTAAGAACACGAAGAAAGAATCTACAAATAAACGGGTGGTCGAACAGTAGTCTCAATATGACATATGAGATCCCATCCATTCCAGGGCTACTCTTGGTGGGTGTACGTTAGAGGCACTTACTTTCTTCATCCATTGTCCAAAAGTTGAGAAGGTTCTCGTGAACGTCAGGGCTGACGGAAGCAGAATCTAGTACATGAGAGAATAAGTCTGAGATAGCTTGTTCATCAATAGGATCTGGAGAGTACAGCTGTTCATAGTATTCGCGTGCAGTATTTGTCAAATCCAAAGGCTCGGTGACGACTATTCCTGTGTCGGTTCGTATTGAGCTGATAGATTGCTGCTGCTGTCGATTACGCAGGCATCGATAGAAATAGCTATTCGATCTCTCTCTTTGTTCTCTCCAACTTTGTCCAGAGCGAAGCGCTAGTACAGAAGAAGAATGTTCATACTGACATTCTAGTTGTGATTCGACTGAAGCGAGTTGAGCAGTAGTTTCGTCATCATTTGGTTGGCATAATAGTTGTTTGTGCATTTTCTGCAATTTATTAAGGTTACGGTGACGCTGAGCAGCAGCTTTGTTAGAAAATGTTTGAATGAAGCTTTTGAGGCGACATTTGAACAGATCCCACAGTAAAGGAGTGTCTAAGTCGGGTAGAAAGTGTTCAGCGTTAGTACAGAAAGCAGTCAGCTCTGCGCGAAAGTGAGGGTCTTGGGCGAGGTGAGGATTACAGCGCCAAATCCCCGGACCTGTTCGAGTACATCCTAGTGTAATATGTGTGAAGATTGCAGAATGATCGCAGCGAGCAACAAATTTAATATCGTGGTTATCTACCATATCGGTCAAATCCGCAGTGATGAGCAGAAAATCGATGGTTGAAATGTTGCGAAACGTAGGTGTATTGTTATGTTCGGGGTCAGCGTTAATTGGGTCGTGCCAATTGAGATGAATCCATTGAAACCATTGAGCTAAAGATTGACTGGAGGACCTTGTGTGGATGTTGTGGTTAAAGTCGCTTAAGAGGATACTGCGCGAGGGCAGTAACTGATCAAAAGGTATGGTAGTCGGAAAGGATCGCAGGAATTCGATCCGTTCTCGGTATTCGGCAGGAACGTAAATTACAAAAATATTGATAGAGTCATACAAACCTGATATATGAGAGATTTGGGCAGCGAGAAGTCTACCATCTAACGAAGACCATCGAGGAGTAATATTAAGCATAGGGTTAAATGAGAGTAGGCCGCAGTGTTGGGTCCAGGTGCTGGATGAAACCTGAAGACACTGATCAAAACGTGATTGTAGTAAGAGAGAGGAGGCATGAGTTTCTTGAAGAGCAATAATATCGTATTTTAAGGATCATATATGTCGAGCAAAAGAACTGCCCGACGGTGTTAGTATTTTTTTGAGGTCTCTGCAGTTTAGTGAGGCCAAGGATATACGAGAGGGGACTCTCATAATTGATCAGAAGAGGGATTTGGGCTATTGTGGGCTACCCGAGTCTCTTCTTGAAGGATACAAACCTCTTCGTCTAGGTCCATCTCATCGTCGGATCCGTGTTCTTCTGTATCACTCTCTGTATCTTCGGACTGATCATCGGCGGATGGTTGGTAATCACAGTTGGAGTCAGTGTCTTCTCCTAATTTATCAAGGACTTTTATGACCAAGTTATTCGGTTGCTTCATGATGTTGTAATTGTTTTCAAGAGTAGTCGTGGAATGATTTGCATTTACACTATGAATCTTGGGGATTGCAGTGTATGATACAGAAACATTGGTTGTAGTATTCACATGGTGCATAACTTGGATATTGGCCTGTATAGGAAGGTTTTAACGTGGTCTTGAGACTTTTCTGAGACAGCTGTGTCGTCAGGAAGTTCCTTGATCTCAAGAAAGACGGTATTGTCAATTGTAAAGGTAACAGTTTTGCTATGTTGTATTTCATTACTATGCCCTGCTTGTGCTGAGGTTGCTCCTCGCTGGGACACGGGATCCATGCGGGGTCGCTTAGACCCAATTCGATTATTCCTTTGTTCTGGGAAATCTTTAAATAAGTGTTGTGAACTTTGACATCCGTAGCAGGACTTGAGCTTACAACTTTCAAGTATGGAACAGGTGGCTTTGGTGTGTCCAGGTTTGTGACAGTAAAAACAATGAGTTTCCATACCTGTCCATGAAGCGAAGACAAGGCGGTGGTTATCTAAATGCATTTCATGTGATAATTCACGAAATGCAGAACCCTCTGTGGTAGAATTATCGAGGAACGCAAATCCTTTCCCAAAACAAATTCGTGGCTGGATCAAGCAAAATGCCTACATGTAGGACTTTGCCATAAGGTTCTAACATTTGTCGCACAAGTGGTGTCAATTCCTCAGGTCTCAGAATGGGCAAACGATCAAGTGAAATGCGATAGGTAGAGTTATCGCTAGACAAAGTCTGTGTTCCGATAATAGTTAAGCTTCCTACTTGAACACCAATAGAGCAAGCTTTGGTTTGGGCTTCAACTGTGTCGAATGCCACAATCGCACCATGGTGGTTCCCTTGTTTGACAGGAACAACACCGATCGCCGTTGGGAATTGTGCTGATAATGCTTTAAGAAAGGTTGCAGGTAAGACTGCTTTTGGCATTTCAAAAGCTTTGCTGTTTTTTCTCGGTTGATCTTATCCATATACGAGCCTGTCGCTGTTCTCGCGATGCCGTTTTGGCAGCTGGATCTTCGAAAGTCTTTACACTAGATCCCCTGATTGCTTTGGAGTACGCTGTGAAAGTTTGCCAAAGCATTGCTGAATCTTGTCCAGATGTTGTTTGAGATCTTATGTTGCGGTTACCTTCAGTAGAAGGCGGTGGTGCGTTTTTATTGGTTAATTCCCCGTGTAATATTAGCTTAGAAGAAAGAGCCCCCTTTTAATTAGAAGTTTCTATTTGCAACTACGATTAAACTAAATATTCTATTCATAGGATTAAATGAGCACGCGGTGTCTCAAGACACCATAATTGCCCAAGCCAGATCAAATGAGACGTGAAAGAAGGTAAAAAATCCCTTATGGGAGCAAGGGCAAAAAAAAAGAAAAGGACAGAGGGGGAGTAAGAAGTAACTTGTGAATAAATCACTGTTTGGAAATGGACTACAAGAAAGGAAAGTTTGGGAGTGAGACGAATGCTTACAGCACAGGAACAATGACAGGGCATTATTTGAGCTTTTTGGAGGCTACTCTTGATGAAATGGATAGGTATCCAGAAATGAGGGGACATTATCTCGTTATGGATAGCGCACCTATCCATAGTTCAACTGATATAGGTAAGTATATTAACTCTTGAGGATATCAATACGTTTATCTTCCTCCATATTCTCCAGAATTAAATCCAATTGAACAATTCTGGTCGGTTGTCAAGAGTAAAGTGAAGCGAAATAAGTCCCTCAAAAAGGATATGCTGATGACTAGAATTTGTGAGGCATGTAATAGTTTATATTTAAGTGACTTTGAAGGCTTTGTTTCTCATTCTGCGAGATGCTTTGGTAAGTGCCTCAACAAGGAGAGGTTATAAGGCGGCCAAAAAAACATTGTTTAAAGCTATCAGCCAATCAGAATCGAAATGGACCCACACTTGGTAATGCATTTACAGTCCATCCGGAGTTGAGTGTGCCAAAGTGTTGTCTGATTAAACTTGAGTATGCCAAAGTAAAAATCAAATGTTGTCTGGTTAAATTTGAATGTTTCTCCCAGTGAGCTTTTTCCAAATTGAAAAGTGCGCCTACCTTTTGCTTCTTCCTTCTTTCCTACCTTTTCTTTCTTTCTGCCCTTTTCTCTTTATATGTCGAATCTCACTTGCTCCTTTTCGGGGTGTGCGGCTCTTATTCGTCGCGACAATCAAAGTGGTCATTGCCGAGCTCACAGAAACATTAAGGATATCATCCCCCGCACTTGCTCGTTTTCCGGTTGCCGCAAGACCATACTTTGGAGCAACCAAAGTGGTAGATGCCAGATACACAAAAACGCAAATGACAGAACTTTATACTATTGCGACTTTGCGGGCTGTAACAAGATTCTTGGTGTATACAACAGAAGCGGTCGGTGTGTCACACACAGAAACCTGAATCACTTTCCTGCCCTCCCCAGTTACACTGCCAGCAACTCTTCTCCAAGCACGCAACAACCCCATGATGATGAGCCAAAAGTTGATCTGGACGTCTACAAAAAACAGTATCTCGCCATGGATGATCAATATAAATGGACTTTATCCACAGGAAAAGTCGTTGAAGATGCACTGTATGATTTTGGAGTGGCATGCAAACATGAGCACCTTGCCCACCAATTCATTGTCGACCCATTCAACAAACAAATGGAAAGCATTTTCGACGAGGCCGAGCTACAAGAAATACGATCAGCCAATGTGAAACCAATGCCAATGATGCCCATGCCGCTTCGTAATTACATTGCGTCGTTTAACAAAAAAAACACCAATGAAATTCGCGATGTCATTGACACTCGACAACCTTGGCAGATCAACTACGACATCAAGGACTATGGCGACTATGACTGGGTCCGCAGCTCGGTGTACAACATGCTCCGGGAATACGAAGCTGGCTCATTTGACCATTCCCACCATGAAACATGGTACTTGATGCATGTTTGGCGATTTGTAGACTGTGCATTTGATAATGTGCCAGAGGCCGAAGCTGTGCGTGGTGAAACATCAAGTCTAGCTTCAGCAGCTAGAAAAAACAAGGACCGTGTGATTCAAGATAGGAAAAGAATTGGACGTAAATGTGATATTATAATTCGTTCTGTTGATTGCAACCACTCCACCTCCAAAGAGTATGGTGCTGGCGAAACGGGATCCATTGTCGATTTGAATGGCACCAAGATGTTGAAGGAAAGTGGTATCAAATTGCCAAAGGTGATGAGGGATATGTTCAACAGTTTGCAATCCAGGATTGACCACGCAAAACTTGGTGACCTACAAATCGTCGGCTACTTGCACTACGGTAATCAAAGCTCACTTTTTCTGCATACATTGTATTAATTATAAAAGCAACTGTAGGCTTGTCTTGTTCACTTCTTCTCATGGATTCACCGGCGTGCTCGTATGTAACTCGTCTGTCAAGATATCCCACCGCGAACCAAGATAGAACGGCACATGCATTGGAAATTTCCAAGGATGTGTCTGGGTTTGGTGCAACTTTCCTGCCTGCCCTTGTAATGGCATGGAAAGCTAAGGAAGTTGTCAAGGCCATGGTCAAGCTTCTGGCGCATCATATGGAACATGATCCCCGAGATTCTTCTTGGCTAGAACAAGGGTTTGAACAAAAAAAACGTTTGATTATGCCCTCCTGCTCAACATCCACAGATGCTAGGTCACAAAAAAAAAAAACACGACCCACGAATAATGCCCCAATTTAAGTTTTTTTTTTTCAAAGGTCGAGCTCCATACGTATGCTCATATTGTCAATGGCGTTAAATCCGAAGGATTTATAAAAATAAATAAAATAAAACAAAAAACGGGTTAAGGGAAAACTATATAATCAGACTAGCTGACGATAAAGAACAACATGAAATTGTAACTGACTTTGTTAAATGAGAAAAATACTAAGAGTTTATATACATTTTGACATTGAGTTACTGCGTATAAAAGAAGTTGGGTATACTTGATTGGAAATTGCACAGACCAATAGATCTGAATAAGGATGACATTCAGGACCGTCCAGAAATAGATCAATCAATATTCAAGCCTTAATAGGTTAAATTAGGCGGGAAATCATATGTGGTGATTGAACCTAATAATATGATGATTTATTAGTCATAATGTATCGAATAGTTTAGCCATTATGACATTGCCAGGATCTATGACCTTGTAATAAGGTGCGTATACAACAAATGGAACCCCTTGTAAAATAAAATCCGAGTGGATCATACGTACGTTGATTTAATTTTTTCCCAATGCATACAAGGCGTGGTTGCAGTAGGAAGAGAAAATGGTAGGAAAGTGGTAAGAAAGTAGGAAAGTGGTAAGAAAGTAGGAAAGTAGGAAAGTGGTAAGAAAGAAGGAAAGTGGTAAGAAAGTAGGAAAGTGGTAAGAAAGTAGGAAAGTGGTAAGAAAGTAGGAAAGTGGTAAGAAAGAAGGAAAGTAGGAAAGTAGTAAGAAAGACCCCCTTTAGGAAAGTGGTAAGAAAGTAGGAAAGTAGGAAAGTGGTAAGACAGTAGGAAAGTGGTAAGAAAGAAGGAAAGTAGGAAAGTGCTAAGAAAGTAGGAAAGTAGGAAAGGAGGAAAGTGGTAAGAAAGTAGGAAAGTGGTAAGAAAGAAGGAAAGTAGGAAAGTGGTAAGAAAGTAGGAAAGTGGTAAGAAACAAGCAAAGTAGGAAAGTGGTAAGAAAGTAGGAAAGCGGTAAGAAAGTAGGAAAGTGGTAAGAAAGAAGGCAAGTAGGAAAGTGGTAAGAAAGTAGGAAAGTGGTAAGAAAGAAGGAAAGTGGTAAGAAAGTAGGAAAGTAGGAAAGTGGTAAGAAAGTAGGAAAGTGGTAAGAAAGTAGGAAAGTAGTAAGAAAGAAGGAAAGTAGGAAAGTGGTAAGAAAGTAGGAAAGTAGGAAAGTGGTAAGAAAGTAGGAAAGTGGTAAGAAAGTAGGAAAGTGGTAAGAAAGTAGGAAAGTGGTAAGAAAGAAGGAAAGTAGGAAAGTGGTAAGAAAGTAGGAAAGTGGTAAGAAAGTAGGAAAGTGGTAAGAAAGTAGGAAAGTGGTAAGAAAGTAGGAAAGTAGTAAGAAAGAAGGAAAGTAGCAACAAAGTAGTAAGAAAGTAACAAAGTAGTAAGAAAGTAACAAAGTAGTAAGAAAGTAGGAAAGTAGTAAGAAAGAAGGAAAGTGGGCTACTTTCCTACTACTTTCCTACTTTCCTACCATTTTCTCTTCCTACTGCAACCACGCCTTGTATGCATTGGGAAAAAATTAAATCAACGTACGTATGATCCACTCGGATTTTATTTTACAAGGGGTTCCATTTGTTGTATACGCACCTTATTACAAGGTCATAGATCCTGGCAATGTCATAATGGCTAAACTATTCGATACATTATGACTAATAAATCATCATATTATTAGGTTCAATCACCACATATGATTTCCCGCCTAATTTAACCTATTAAGGCTTGAATATTGATTGATCTATTTCTGGACGGTCCTGAATGTCATCCTTATTCAGATCTATTGGTCTGTGCAATTTCCAATCAAGTATACCCAACTTCTTTTATACGCAGTAACTCAATGTCAAAATGTATATAAACTCTTAGTATTTTTCTCATTTAACAAAGTCAGTTACAATTTCATGTTGTTCTTTATCGTCAGCTAGTCTGATTATATAGTTTTCCCTTAACCCGTTTTTTGTTTTATTTTATTTATTTTTATAAATCCTTCGGATTTAACGCCATTGACAATATGAGCATACGTATGGAGCTCGACCTTTGAAAAAAAAAAACTTAAATTGGGGCATTATTCGTGGGTCGTGTTTTTTTTTTTTGTGACCTAGCATCTGTGGATGTTGAGCAGGAGGGCATAATCAAACGTTTTTTTTGTTCAAACCCTTGTTCTAGCCAAGAAGAATCTCGGGGATCATGTTCCATATGATGCGCCAGAAGCTTGACCATGGCCTTGACAACTTCCTTAGCTTTCCATGCCATTACAAGGGCAGGCAGGAAAGTTGCACCAAACCCAGACACATCCTTGGAAATTTCCAATGCATGTGCCGTTCTATCTTGGTTCGCGGTGGGATATCTTGACAGACGAGTTACATACGAGCACGCCGGTGAATCCATGAGAAGAAGTGAACAAGACAAGCCTACAGTTGCTTTTATAATTAATACAATGTATGCAGAAAAAGTGAGCTTTGATTACCGTAGTGCAAGTAGCCGACGATTTGTAGGTCACCAAGTTTTGCGTGGTCAATCCTGGATTGCAAACTGTTGAACATATCCCTCATCACCTTTGGCAATTTGATACCACTTTCCTTCAACATCTTGGTGCCATTCAAATCGACAATGGATCCCGTTTCGCCAGCACCATACTCTTTGGAGGTGGAGTGGTTGCAATCAACAGAACGAATTATAATATCACATTTACGTCCAATTCTTTTCCTATCTTGAATCACACGGTCCTTGTTTTTTCTAGCTGCTGAAGCTAGACTTGATGTTTCACCACGCACAGCTTCGGCCTCTGGCACATTATCAAATGCACAGTCTACAAATCGCCAAACATGCATCAAGTACCATGTTTCATGGTGGGAATGGTCAAATGAGCCAGCTTCGTATTCCCGGAGCATGTTGTACACCGAGCTGCGGACCCAGTCATAGTCGCCATAGTCCTTGATGTCGTAGTTGATCTGCCAAGGTTGTCGAGTGTCAATGACATCGCGAATTTCATTGGTGTTTTTTTTGTTAAACGACGCAATGTAATTACGAAGCGGCATGGGCATCATTGGCATTGGTTTCACATTGGCTGATCGTATTTCTTGTAGCTCGGCCTCGTCGAAAATGCTTTCCATTTGTTTGTTGAATGGGTCGACAATGAATTGGTGGGCAAGGTGCTCATGTTTGCATGCCACTCCAAAATCATACAGTGCATCTTCAACGACTTTTCCTGTGGATAAAGTCCATTTATATTGATCATCCATGGCGAGATACTGTTTTTTGTAGACGTCCAGATCAACTTTTGGCTCATCATCATGGGGTTGTTGCGTGCTTGGAGAAGAGTTGCTGGCAGTGTAACTGGGGAGGGCAGGAAAGTGATTCAGGTTTCTGTGTGTGACACACCGACCGCTTCTGTTGTATACACCAAGAATCTTGTTACAGCCCGCAAAGTCGCAATAGTATAAAGTTCTGTCATTTGCGTTTTTGTGTATCTGGCATCTACCACTTTGGTTGCTCCAAAGTATGGTCTTGCGGCAACCGGAAAACGAGCAAGTGCGGGGGATGATATCCTTAATGTTTCTGTGAGCTCGGCAATGACCACTTTGATTGTCGCGACGAATAAGAGCCGCACACCCCGAAAAGGAGCAAGTGAGATTCGACATACAGTAGCGGACAAAACTGGTGCACAAAAATTAAAATCAGCATTGCATCTCCGCTATATGTCTGCGACATTTGTGGCATATACCATCTGAAAGGCAGTCTAAAATATGCATTATGCTAGGTAAACCGGAACTGTGCCGGACATTCCTCAGGAATAAGGTCATTTTTAGTGATTTTTTGAATATTTCAATTTTCGCCAAAAATGTAGTACTTGTCTAGCCTTCTTTCAAATCTACCCATTTCTTTCTAGTTTGCTGTAAAATTTTATAATACACTAGTGCATTCCAATAGCTTTTAAAAAATATATAAACCCTTGCCTAATTTGTATCTCTCTATGAATTTCACTTCTTATTTTTACCCTATCCATTTTAACAAAGTACCAGCACTCTATGCCCAAAAAAATCAGCAACGATAAAAGAGAAGCTGTGAAATCTGGAATACGCTCAGGTCGTACGACAATGGATATTTCTAGAACAACAGGAGTCTCTAAATGGACGATCAACAGGATAAGAAAGGAAGAAAAGAACATCAAGGCTCGTAACCGTGGTGGTCGACCGGTCGTAGTTAAAAAAATAACTAATGCAATCATCCGTCTAAAGTTTCGACAAGGACTCTTACGCACAGCTTCTGATGCTCAGCTCTTTTTGAGGTCCTTAGGATACAGTATTAGCAAACGGTCGGTCAGAAGGCTTCTTAGAAAGATAGGCTTCAAGTCTGGAATTAAGAAGTACAAGCCTTTCATCAGCTATACAAACCAGAAAAAGCGATTGAAGTGGTGTCGCGACAAAGCATCATGGACTGTAGAGGACTGGAAGTCTGTGATCTTCAGCGATGAGACCAAAATCAATGTTTGGGGTGCCGATGGTATACGCTACTATTGGAAGCAAGTCGATCAACCTTGGCGATCCTTTCATGTTAATCAAACAATGAAGCATGGCGGCGGATCTGTTATGCTTTGGGGCTGTATTACATCTCGAGGACCAGGATATGCTTGTCGAGTATATGATGGCACAATGAATTCAAAATTATACACCCATATTTTGTCTACTACGTATCAAAAAAGCCTAGCATATTATGGTTTGAAACATTGTGATGTTTTGTTTCAACATGACAATGACCCAAAGCACAAGTCAAGGCATACCACTAACTGGTTATCTGATAATGGGATATCGGTATTAAAAGATTGGCCGCCACAAAGTCCCGATCTAAATCCTATTGAACATGTTTGGCGACAGTTAAAGTCAAAGCTGTCTCAATACGATACCACACCAAGAAGCATAGACGATCTCTGGAAAAGAATCGATAAAGAGTGGAACTCTTTTACTGAAAGTGATATGCAGCCATACTATGAAAGCATGCCAAAACGAATTGCTGCTGTTATCAAAAGACGAGGCAATTATACGAACTTTTAGGTTTTAATCACTTTTATGGTTTTTTTTAAAAATATCTATTCTTATAAATAAAAGCTTGGTTCTCCCTCATTTTTGGCAATGCAATGATTAAACTTTGCACAATTTGCAACATTTAGTACGCCTTCCATCTGATATAGTTTCATAGATATTGCAACTGTAATGAGCAAGTAATGGTAGCTTATAGCTGAAAAAAAGTTTTGTGCACCAGTTTTGTCCGCTACTGTATAAAGAGAAAAGGGCAGAAAGAAAGAAAAGGTAGGAAAGAAGGAAGAAGCAAAAGGTAGGCGCACTTTTCAATTTGGAAAAAGCTCACTGGGAGAAACATTCAAATTTAACCAGACAACATTTGATTTTTACTTTGGCATACTCAAGTTTAATCAGACAACACTTTGGCACACTCAACTCCGGATGGACTGTAAATGCATTACCAAGTGTGGGTCCATTTCGATTCTGATTGGCTGATAGCTTTAAACAATGTTTTTTTGGCCGCCTTATAACCTCTCCTTGTTGAGGCACTTACCAAAGCATCTCGCAGAATGAGAAACAAAGCCTTCAAAGTCACTTAAATATAAACTATTACATGCCTCACAAATTCTAGTCATCAGCATATCCTTTTTGAGGGACTTATTTCGCTTCACTTTACTCTTGACAACCGACCAGAATTGTTCAATTGGATTTAATTCTGGAGAATATGGAGGAAGATAAACGTATTGATATCCTCAAGAGTTAATATACTTACCTATATCAGTTGAACTATGGATAGGTGCGCTATCCATAACGAGATAATGTCCCCTCATTTCTGGATACCTATCCATTTCATCAAGAGTAGCCTCCAAAAAGCTCAAATAATGCCCTGTCATTGTTCCTGTGCTGTAAGCATTCGTCTCACTCCCAAACTTTCCTTTCTTGTAGTCCATTTCCAAACAGTGATTTATTCACAAGTTACTTCTTACTCCCCCTCTGTCCTTTTCTTTTTTTTTGCCCTTGCTCCCATAAGGGATTTTTTACCTTCTTTCACGTCTCATTTGATCTGGCTTGGGCAATTATGGTGTCTTGAGACACCGCGTGCTCATTTAAGTCATTAAATAAAAGTATTATTTTAAACGTATTTAGCAATCATGTAGTTGCCAGAGTAGAAGGTGGAGATGACGTGGTAAAAGCTCTTTCATGCTACACTTTATTTTCAGATTCAATGCATAACGTGCCACCAAGCTTAAACCTGAAAAATTTTAATTTTGTTTCAAATTTTTTTTCTTGACATCGTGGACATGATGAGGTGTATTTTTTTTTTAGACATCTCATGGCATTTAGTGTAGACATTGTTCATTTCCTAAAATTAGAGGGACTTAATGACGGTTTTTTTTTTTTTTTTTTTTTTTTTTTAAGAAAAAAAAGCCTAGTTTTAATGATATTAAGTAGTTAGCTATACCAAATCTGAAGGCACTCTGACTTTTCTGTGAAACAAATGCTTTTTCTCTACAAATTTTTTCACCTCTTGAACAACTTATCTGCCATCAGTACATCGACTATAAGCTTCAATAAAGTCCATTGATCTCCTAAAATACCTACGTATATGTGCTAGATCGCCGGCTTTGTTCAAAAAGGAATCGATATTTTTCTCAAGAGACTTAAAGGAGTAATCGCATTTTAAGTGAGCTTCTCTTTTTGCTGCACCCCAGTACATTTCGATCCAATTGCATTCGCAATGGTATTTAGGATACAGCTCAAAAACGTGGACAGAGTTTATGATCACCTCCTCCAAAACAGACTTTTGATTTTAAAATCAGGGCAATTCTTTAAAAAATGGAGAGCGCAGCAAATTGGATTAACTCGATCTGGAGCCCACAGTGCACCTTTCATTTCTTACCTTCCAGATCATGTCCAATCCATAGACTTCTTTCCTCCAAAGTTTTACTTATTCCCTTGAAGTAGCGTACTTTTGTTGTTTTCAAGCTGATCTCTTAAATGAGGGGCAAATTGATTCGTCTCATTCCTATGTTTTTTAAGATAAGCTCGTTTTCTAGCGTTAAGTGGAGGCATAGTTTTAGAGTATAAATAAGGGAGAAGAGGAACCTATGTTATAGTACGAGCTCTTTCATATTGAATACGTGATATGTGACTGTTATTTTCTCTGTCCTGCACCATACGGTATAACAAAGAATTTGTTTCAATATATGTCTTCCCTTAAGGATTGCCAGCTAAAATTTTGAAATACCGCGTGTTTTCAAATGATATAAAAAGAAAATATTATTAATAAAAATAACAATCTAATCCATAAGAAATGTTCAGAATGGTTTATATAATAATTGTTAAGGATTTGTTTTATTGTTGGATTATTTGTGGAAAAGTTTATAGCTTTTGAAAATTGTCAAAAATTTTTCAGGTTTAAGCTTGGTGGCACGTTAGTAAACTTTTTTTTCCAAGTTGTTTTTCTTCAGATCCTTGAAGTGTTCAAAGTATTTTTTCGTGCTTCTACTTGGAAGGGAAAGATTAAAGAGGAAATCCAGTTAAAAGCAGAAGGGCAGGTAATCATCTCCACTTTCCACTCTGGCAGCCGTATGATGAAAATAGTGTAATTCAACGTTGGATACTGAATAATGTCAACATCCATGGTTCTTTCCGACGAAAATAATTTCAACCAGAAAAGTGGCTTAGCCGAGTCGCCTCATCTCAACACCAAGGCTACATCAACGTCCAAAACATCAGCACAACGATCTTGGGCACGGGTAGTGACCAAAAACCGTAAATCACTGTTACATTCGATTAATTCTTCCTCGACGGTTAACATGGTTACGTCCACACCGAGCACTTCGGATGTCCCGATGATCTCTAAGACCAGTATATGGCGAACAGGGCATGGTTCAGGCAGTGTCTTTATCGATATGACAGGTCGCAAGGAATCGAAAATTGAGTTTCTCCATTTGGTTGCTCAACAATATCCTTCTCGCGTAGGAGTCCTCACTCAACAAGTTGGAACTCTTAAATTTGCCGAGATTAATTTTGCACCTGATGACGACGCATTAAGTGAATGCCTGGCGAACGGTATTTCTTTTGCAGATAAATCAACCATCTTACCTTGTCGAGCGCTTGACACTCACATGCAAGTTGTCCGTCTGCGTCTGTCCAACTTACCCTTTTTGAATGAGAAGGACTTGATGAAAGGTCTGGAAAAAAGTTTGAGAAAATATGGAGATATTTTGGACGTTGGGATCCTTTTAGAGCCCACTACAGGTACCTATATGTGTACTGGTTATGCCGTCCTTAATGTGACTTCCAAAACTGAGACTTTCGAGCCTTTAACTCATTTGATTCCTTGGGACGAACAACGGGAGTGCGGTTTCTATGCAGTGTGGAATCAGATGCCTGTGTACTGTCGATACTGCCATGAGGAAGGTCATGTCGTAGCTAATTGTCCTAAGCGTAAAACTCGACATACTTGTTGGAATTGTGGCGTTGTAGGTCACATAGCTGCAGAATGTTCACGGGACAAACCGTCCAAGAAAGCTCGTAAGCAACCTGAGCCTCCTACTAAGCTCTTTGATACAGTACAATCACATAATGTTCCCCCAGAAGTGATGCCAAATGACGTCTGCACTCCTGATGAGGTCTCTGAGGAGCTTATGGAAGATTTAATGGAGCCTGATGCTCAAAATAATATGTCTGAGCCTCTAGATACAACTGTGCCAGTTGATGTCCCTGCTCCCACCTTGAATATTGAAACCGCTTCTAAGCATAGTGTCAAACGGCAAAAGAAAGATCGTCGACCTACCCCTTACGTTCTACCAGCCACTCGCTCAAAATCCACTTTGCTCAAAGCCCAACTTCCCACATCTGAGCAAGACGAATCTGTGGATAATACATCCTCCATAACTGATACAGCCCATTTGGACTCCTCCTCCTCCGGTACCTTAGCTGGAGAGGACAGCTATACCGCCAACTTACAATAATATGAGTAATAAGTCTAAAAACTTGTTACTGCATATTGCTTCACTAAACTGTAATAGTTTAGTGAAGTCCAATAATACCAACAAACAATCAAAATTTATAAGATACTTACGCTCCTTAAACTTCGATATTATGACTTTTCAAGAAACACATGTTTCTGATAATATACTTTCTTTGATCAATACACAATTCCAGGCTCAACACTCCTTATGGTCTCGACATTGTGGTATTGTCTCGTTCAGTCCTTCCTTCGTATTCTCGACCAATTTGACACCCGAGAACGATAGAACTATACTCACAAAGGTTACACATCCTCACAATGCCTTTGCTCCCTTCTATGTTCTTGTTATATATGCTCCAGCCACCTCTGGTCAGCACCGTTCACAGTTCTTTGATCAGCTATTTGACCTCTTACATTCACCAACTTTGGATATTAACCTCGACCGTCTAGTTATTACTGGAGATTTTAACTATTCATACCAACGTCCTCACCTGTCTTCCCAAACTTCTCTACAATGGGTTTCGTTTTTAGATGATCATTTTTACAACGCATTACAGAAGGACGACTTACACGAGCTACCTACATTCCGACGCAATGACAATATATTATCTACTATCGATTATATATTCGTTAGTCAGTCTTGGTGCTCCAAGGTCACAGAAAGTAACATCCACAAATTGGATGCCTCCTGGTCAGATCACTCACTTTTGTCAATTACCTGCTGTATTGGTTCCTCCCCTTCTGGTCCCGGTCTGTGGCGTGGAAACCCTCTTCTCGCTCGAAACCCAGCTTACCAACAATATCTTCGCCAACATCTAGAAGATATTCTACCCAAGCTACCTTCTGAATGGTCTGCCGCGAAATCATGGGATCACATTAAACGTCAAGTTAAAAAGATCACACGCACTTTCGCAGTAGATTACACTAATTGGCGTACAAAAACTATCCGCAAACTACAAAGCAATCGAAATGGATTTTTGCGCAGTAAACCACCATTAGCTATTCGCTTACATCAATTGCCTATTTTCGATCAACAAATTGCGTCGCTACAACAAGAACTTACTGATATTCTGGCTCTCAAAGCTAATGTTCGTTGGCAGGAAGCAGGTGAAACTTCGATCAAGTATCTGAAAAGTATGTATCGTAAACGCACAGTCGAACAACATATTACCACCTTACGATCTGACGACAATGAAGATCCGGTCGAAGGCATTGATCAACTACTCCCCATCACCCAGCAGTTTTACCAGTCCTTGTATGATGCGGACCCTGTCGATGATCTTCAGCTCGATTCCTATCTCCAAGCTATTTTCGGTCTACCACAAGTGATCTCAGACCATTGTGATATTCTTATGGCTCCTATCACTATCGACGAGATCATTCAAGAGACAGCACGCGTGAAAAACAAAATCAGCAGCCCAGGGGAGGATGGTCTTGGTTACGCCTTTCTGTACCAACTATTTCGCTACCCTCCTCTACAGGAATTGGTTTTAAAGGTATATAATCAAGCACATAACTCCAGTATCTTTCCACTTTCATGGCAAGAATTACGGGTAAGGCTGTTGGCAAAAAAGGGTGATTTAACGAATCTAAAAAATTGGCGACCTATCTCACTAATCAACTGTGATGCCAAAATTTATACCAGAGTTCTCAACTCACGAATGCGGCAGGTGATACCATCCCTGATCAACCGATGTCAAACTGGGTTTATGCCGAATCGCTTTATCGCGGAAAATGGTCTCGTACTTAACATTATAATGGAACATGCTCGTAAGGACAATCGTCAGGAAATTGCTCTCCTTTTGGATCAAGAAAAAGCCTACGATCGGGTACACCCCTCTTACTTACGCTCAGTGCTACTAAAGTTCGGGTTCCCAACGGTACTTGTGAACTCTTTGATTAGGCTATTTTTTGGTAATCGGGTACGGGTCAACATCAACGGACACCTCACCGAAGAAGTAACTCAATCTCGCGGCCTCCGTCAAGGGGATCCGCTGTCGCCTCTTCTGTTTAATCTCGCACTAGAACCATTCCTAAGACATGTTTTACAAGACACTTCTTTGTTTGGATTCTCATTTCTTCCATTGCCATCCGATCCAAATCCTCCTCCTGCTCTTAAAGTACTTGCTTATGCTGATGATGTTTGTGTTTTTCTATCTTCACCTGCAGATTTCCTACGTCTTCAACATCATCTACAGACCTACGGTCAAGTATCTAACGCTAAAGTAAACCTTTCAAAAACTGAAGCAATCTTTCTCAGTGGAAAGAGTTCCAACCAATGGCAGCAAATTCTTGCACAGCACCAGATCCTCAAATGGCATGATCATACTAAATCACAGCCTCTCCGTTATCTTGGATTTCCAGTTATTCAATCTATTGCTCAGCGAAGATATGTAGAAGACCATCTGTTACAAAATATCAAAACCCAATGCTCAATCTACTCTCAACGGAATCTCTCTATTAGAGGCCGTGTGACTGTGACCAACTCTCTGCTACTATCTAAATTGTGGTATTCCTTGAGAGTTGTCTCACTGCCAAAATCTTTCTTTCGACAAATTCGATCAACGATCTATCAATTTATCTCGAAAGGTATCAAACCTGGTTTTCGATATGCTTTGTTTTGTCAACCTTTATCCAAGGGCGGATTGGGTCTAATAAACCCTTTTATCCAACACCGTAGCTTACAAGTCCGATGGCTCCGTTTGCTGTTTACTGATGACCTTCAGAGCTCCTGTAGTCAAGTATATTTGAAGGATTTTATACGACGGTTCCACTCCTCGGGTACTTCCTCCTTATTGTCTTGTTTCTTTCCAGCTCTTCGTTCAACAACAGATGTGTCTGTTGGTTCTTTTCTCCCTGCACTTTATACCACTATTGATTCCTTTATGAGCAATGGCATGCCTGGAGCTCAATGTAATCCATCCACTCTGTTATGTCTACCCATATGCTCGCTTTTCTCGGAAATCCCTGATGGTCATTGGTTACGAAGTCCTCACCGCTCCAAATCACGGGCAAGACACTATTTTAAATATGATCAGTCACTCAAAAGGATACGGCCTATGTTGGCGTCAGACTCACCGCCTCATCCTCGATTATCAGCCCGATTACTACGAGATTTACAAAATCGTACTGTCAAACTGAATGAAATGACTTGGCAGGTCATATTGAATACATCTACTAATCCAGGTAGTGTGACAGACTATCCTTTTGTCACATGGCTCACAAGATCACTAGAATGGGTTTCTTTCTGTCCTCGAGTATACCGTCAGACTCAGCTCGACTCTATGCTTCCTTGCCCGGCTACCACCATACCGTCCGATGGTTGGTTGCGTTTCTGGAACCTCACCATTCTACCTGAAGCAAGATCGTTCTGTTTTCGCTTTATCCACGGCAAATTACATAGCCAATCATCTATAGCTCGTTTCAATCCAGATGTCAGTGCTACATGCAAGTTCTGCAACGTATCCTCCGAGGATATATCCCATCTTCTCGTGGAATGCCCTCATAAATGGTCCATCTGGCAAGAAGCCCTGTCTCGTTTTGCACCTCACCTAGATTTCCAACCAACTGATATCCTTACTCTTTTATTGCATCTGACACGCTTCGATTATATTGACAACACAACTCTGCTCCGTCTTAGTTATTACATTCTTTTATTTTTATGGCGTGCACATTGGCGATACATCTTTGATGATGTTCCTCTCTTACCTGAACGTATTGTCACAACAGCTTTTGAAAAAATTGGGACGTTCAGTCTTCATTAAAAAGCACACCACACAATACGACGTGTGACTTATTTAATCTTAAACAAAATCTACTCTTCACTGGCGTGCTCAATGGCAATATATCTTCGACATACCCCATTATCACGGCCTCAACTCATTTCTACTATTCTTAAAAACTCAAGCTTTTCCGTCTTCATTAAAAGCACACCACTCACTGTGACGTGTGACCTTTTTCCTTTTACATTTTATTTATTTAACTAATAAATCAAATATACTACAAAAAAAAAAAAAAATAATGTCAACATCATGCTTAAGTTCAAGAATTTCAAAACCAAAGCCGTAGAGATGGTGAATTTCAAAGTACCAATGTGTTCTGAAACTCATATCTAAGAACTCCTATCATTGAAAAATATCTCATTGACTCAACCTTTGCAATATGGCTTGCTTGTGCGCTCCATTTTTACTGACCCTATTCTCAATCTAATTTTCAAGGATTGTCTCAAGAATATTGATTGCTCAAACTCAGATTACACTATGGGAGAATATGAGAAAAATAATCCAAGAAATCTTAAAAGTTGACTATGTAAAATCAAATACATTAATGAAAACTGCAAACCTGTTACAGATAGACGGTGAAAAATATCTGTGAATTTATTTTATACCTTATAAACTGTATTGACTAAGATTTTTGAACTTGGGGAAGCTTTGCATTGTTCGTCATGGGTTAGATCCACAGTTGATGCAACATTTGAATCAATGTATTTGATCAAGCACTGAGTATATTATTTGATTAAGATAGGTGGTCTTCCACGATTGTCTTCTTTTGAGCCCTTTTTGAACCCAGGAAGCACTTTGCTGCCGCTCTCATTAAATTCAATTTACATTCTATAGGCTGTGCTACGAGGAATACCTGTCTTTGCAGCTTCAGACACAAGGAAACCCTCTTCCTGCAAACTGTGCATGAAGCTAGCAGTTTGAGTGTGAGAGTAGCTTTTGTACTTTATTTGAACTAGCTGAAAGTCTTCCTCTTCAAGTATCAAATTAGCGAGGCTGTTTTCTATTTCTTCCAACTCATCGTCAGCCATGCTATTTTTTGTGGCAACGGTCATTACTGGTGCACAATTTAAGCTGGTTTTGGCTTGGATATGCATATTACTGAGAGATGGTTTTACTCAAAGCAGTAAAAATGCTTCAAATTATGAATACAGTACATAGAATAGAATAGTTATGCACCATTGATACCGTAACATGTGAGTTAAGCTTTTTTTTGTCTTCATTTGGAGATGGTTTCCATTCATTTGGCTAGGAGTTTTTTTTTGTTCAAAATAGAATCTTTTTCTACAAACAAGCAAAAAGTTTTGAGAAATCAAAGTTTGTGTTACTGGATGTATTCACATCATGATACTAAGTTTTAATCTCGACACACGTCATCACTTTTGAGCGATTTTAGTGGTTCATTATGAAAATAGTTTAGTTGTGTCCCACTTCATTTTTTTTTCTCCAAAAAAAAGACTTGTCCTATAATCTTCATTATTTATTCGCATAAAAAGACTTTAATGTATTTTCAAGCTGTTGTAAACTCTTTCTCTGGACTAGGGCCCTTTTGCTTCAATTTTATGGAAAATGAGTCACATACTGTGCTTGATTTAAAGAAAAAATTGGAAATGGCTACGTTTGTAAATGCAAAAGAACAAAGAATCAAAACTATGGGAGGTAGAATGTTAAATGACTGTGATCTTTTATTTGAAGAAGGCTTAAAGGAGCCTGTTATATTCAATATGACAGTTCGAATGGTAGGTGGTCTACAAAGAAACTTTACTCAAGAATCGAAAGAAACGCAATTTATGTAAGGAACAGAAAAAAGTTTTTTTTTTTTTTTGACTATTTTGTTAAACTTTTCTATAGTACCGAGCAACCTATCAAACGGCTTCGAACTGACACCAAGCACCTTTCATGTTATGAAAATCAAACTATAAAAGAAGGCAAAGGAAAACAAAAGCAGTCCAGAAAACGAAAGTACAATGACGCATAACTTGTTTTTATTCTTTTATGTCAATAACCAAAGCCGAACTCTGCCAACCTCCAAAGCCAATAGCAACTATGTACTTATTTTTCAATGAATTCACATATTGTGGAATATCCGAATTTTGCCCATCAGCACCTTGGCCCAACGCACCAGAGCTATAGCGTCCCCATGTCATTAGCTCCCCTTTACTTGTCAATGCCCCACAGTGAAAGCTGTATTTGTATATATATTTATATTGTAGTAATGTTAATAAAGAATCCGTTAGTACTTGAATGAAATATCATCTTGACTTTTCTTACTCGCCAAAAGATATCTTACACACTTGCTGATGATCTAAACCATTTAGTCGCATAGGTCTGGATTGACTATTTGAATGAATACTGCCTAGTAAGACTTGATCCTCATCTGTATACACTGCAAAACTTTCATATGCGCCAGTTATAAATCGTTTCATTTTCCCCTGCCGATCGTTCATTTCTATTTCAGAAGCACCAAAATGTTTCAAATCGATGACAAATTCCTCAGGGGAAGCCGAAAATGCAGCGTGGTTTCTGGTTGCCAACTTGAGTACGTGTCCAAATTTTGTCAAGGCAAGTGTGTATTTATCCAGTCCGGCCAATTGGATGATCTGATCCTCTGAATTACTCAAGATGGCTTGAGAGGAAGCACAAAAAGTGACAAGGGTAGGTGCAGGAATCATTTCGGGAGAAGTAACATCGTCTGGCATAGGAACAATAAAGACTGTGCCATCATCTGTTAGAATAGAAGAGTAAGACCAATTGGCTGTCACCTGTATCACTAATTTAGGAGAGACCAAGTCGACTTTCTGTATCACTTTGCAATTGCTCCAATGCCAAACTGAACCATCTTGAGCTAAGCCAATACAGTGGCTTCGACCACTGGAAATCGACGCAAACTTGACCTTGTCATTGTCAGGTATACTTGCTTGTAGCATGACGGGTGTTTCTATTCTTTCAGTGCCTAAAGTTGCATTTATGCTCTGTTCCGATTGCATCTGTTTGATTCAGAGTGAATTTTTGCATCTTTAACAAAAAGCACTTTCTTATTTTACTTTACGATTCCCCAAAACCAAACATAGCCATTTCTATCCAAAGCATGAAATGACCAACCACCGGACACAATATCAACAATCCCTTTCCCTCGGAGCGCATATACTTCCTGGGGCTCTGCTACTTCTTTGCCTATCCTTCGGCTTCGGTATCTAAGATATCTATGAGTGTGAGTATACCTGTCATGTAACAGCCAATGCAAACCTTTTTCTGGATACAGACATTCCATGGCTTTGTTCAACAGGTGTTAAGCCAAGTCTGTTATCAAAATTCTCTCCCCAAGTATAAACGGCAGCATTCCTTAAAGAAAAATAAAGATTCTTCCAACCATTTTGTCTGTAAGTAATATCTTGCGCGATATTGAAATGATCAAAGCACCTCTTTTTCCAAATATATTCATCGTTTGTAAGCAAATGAAAATAGCTGGAGACACGAGATAGCTCTAACAAAGATTCTGTATTGATGTAACTAATGGTATACTCTAATATGTCTCTTGGTAATTTATCAATCATCGTATATCTTAGCAGTCACCAAATAAAAGAGAAAAGAAGAAAAAAGGAGGTTGCATGATTAAATATAAAATCAATTTCGGAATTTAAAAAAAGTGTAGAATACTTCAAAAAATTGAGTATTCAAGTTCTTATAAAAGCAATACGGCATTCAATAGCCTATTATAAAACAAAAGTAAGAAAATAGATTTAATTTTAAGTCTCTCTTTTCGTCTGGCTTATAAATTTATTGTAGACAATAAATGGTCAAAAAATTATAAAAGTTCATAATAAATTTGTCTTTTACTATTTATTATTACACGCGTACTAAGTGTATGTATTTATATAGATGCAGACTTGTATAGACGCGTCTTTCTATTCTCTATCCATCCATTTTTAATTAATGCTAACTATGCTTGAAGTTATCTCCTTCCGTTTAAAAAACACAAGCAGTATCTAAAATTTTTTAAAAAGAAAGTATCCTATTTTTCATTCTGGCCAATAAATGAAACAAGTAATCTTAAGCCTCAAAATTTTATTCACACTATAATTTTTTTATATTAGTTTAAGGAAAAGAGACAAATATATTATTAAACTGTATTCATTAAGATTAAAAAGAAAAATTTAGAATATTTATTTCTTAAAAAAGTAGTAACCATTGCTCTTGGTTTACGTTTTTCTGCAAGTTCCCATGTATCACAGTAAAAAAAATGTAACAGCTTGGCAAAATCCAGCAACAATCCTTACTTTTATTTACAAGCTTTTGTGCAAGCGCGATTTAATAAATCTGGAATTTTGCTTTAAAAAGAATGAACCATTAAATATATTGAGACAAAATAAGTATTTTATTATTTTTTAGAATTTTTTTTGTACAGGGATATGAAGATGCATAATGAAAGGATTAGTTCATGACAACAGCTCTGTAACGAGGCTTAGCATCACGGACAAATTGGAAGACATCATTGATTTGATCCATTGGGAAAGTGTTGACCCATGTGCGGACATTGTGCTCGGAGGCAAAATCAAGACATTCTTGAATATCAGATGGAGAACCAATGAAGGAACTAGCAATGGTCAATTGCTTACCAGCCATTGTGAAAGCATTCAAGCCTTCCAAAGGAACTTCGGGAATATCACACAAGATGAAGATACCGTTCTTCTTGAGCATGTTCAAATAAGTAGGCCAGCACTTGTTGACAATCTTGGTAGCCAAGATGTGGGTGAATGTGTTGTAGTGAGGCTTGATCTCTTCTTCTTTTTGCATCAGCACGTAACCATCACAACCCAATTTCTTGGCATCATCCACCTTGTCAGGGATCACATCAAAGGCAACCACCTCAGCACCCATTGCCTTGGCCCACTGGACAGCAAAGTGACCAAGACCACCAAGACCAAGGACAGCAACCTTGGATCCCTTACCGACATTGTAACGCTTCAGAGGGGTGAAAGTGGTGACACCACCACAAAGGAAAGAGGCAGCCACTTCAGAAGAAAAGTTATCGGGAATCTTGACAACAAAGTCTTGAGGACCTCTCCATTTTTCAGCAAAACCACCATAGGTCTTGTCTTTGGTAGGATTTTCGTATCTATCATTGAAGGACCATACAGCGTGAACAGCACAGAGGTTTTCCATACCCTTCTTACAATAGTCACATTGGTGGCAAGAGGCAGATTGACAGCCAACACCACAACGATCGCCAACCTTGATCTTCTTCACGTTATTTCCGACCTTTGTTACTTTACCAATGATTTCATGGCCAACAACACAAGGGAATTCAGTAGGTCCCCAACCTTCATCAACAGTGTGGAGATCAGTACCGCACACACCACAGCAAATGATATCCATTTGAACCATGTTTTCATCCCAAGTACAGAATTCAACTTCAGACTTTTGAAGAGGTTGACCTATAATTCAATGTTAAGTCACAATGAAACAGAATACAAGATACAAAGCTTACTTCTTCCAGGACAGACCCAAGCACTATAAGTTTCTCCAGACATATTTAATTGATTTGTATTGATTGTATTGATTGATAATGAAAAAAGAGAGAAAAAAAGGACTGTGAAAGTTGAAGCTTTATATATGTGTTCATAACTACCCATTTATGCAGATGTCGGTTTTTGTGTGACAAAAAAATCGACTGATTTTTTATTCCCGACTTTCCAGATCGCTCTTTGATACGGTAATCTACTATCGAAAATCCATAAAACATGCAATTTGAAAGGACGTTCTGGCATGTCTGTGTACCTGAGAAAACCAAATAAAGTTCACAGTAGGTTTCATATACTTAGATTGAAATACACGGTACCCTCATCCTGTCTAATGACACATAAAAACTTTTTACAAAAAACCCAAGTTTTTGTAGTATATCTTTATTTAGATTTTTTTTCTTAGAAAAACAGCTTATCAAGAAACCATCTATCCGGTACGCGTCAGTATACCTTCTTTAAAGGAAAGGACGGTACTTTCTTTTGACACATGGCCGGGTACACTACCGGTACCACATTTCGTTTTATACTTTAGCCGGTTCGCAATGAAGTGTCCGACAGTTACAGCTCGCTTTTTCCCATGCTATACATGCAGTTTGTTTCTGAGAACCTTTTTGGCCTCTCAAATAGAATAGAACCAAAGGGGAATACTTCGGACTGTTAATCCTACTGCGCATTCATGCTTTTCTTAAATTTTTTTTTCTATACGAAACCAATATAAATAAATTCTCTCACATGTATTAAATTCACACTTAGAGTTACAGATTAGACGAATAAAATCCTTGTATCTCTTCATTTTAAGCTAGGGTTTTTTGTTAAAAAAAAATCAAGGACGACTGGGAATAAAGCATTACAAATTCCGAAATTATTTTTATTACTGCTTTTTCTGTTGGGGAGGAGGGAAAATCGTAAGATTTTGTACTATGCCCTTTTTGAACAATGGTTTTTTCTTTGGAAAATAAAATAAGGTTTTATGAATATCTTGGAGAAATAAGGTTTGTGTTAGAGAGTAACATTTGCACTATAACAGTAGCATGCTATTAATTCTTTGGTAAAACTAGAGTTTATGTCTTGCAAAATGATTTTTTTTGACTCTTTCAATATGAAATGATTTTTTATTTGAATTTCGGAAATTTGCAAAAAAAAAAAAAAAAAAAAAAAAAAAAAAAAAAAACATTCTATTTGGGATGACCTGTAGATTGTAGGCTTTTTTAATGATCGATCATTTGAACCACATACTAATTTGGTTCCCTTCCATTACATTCTGTTTCCCAGTTTTTTTTTTTTGAAGTTTAATGCTGTTTATTATTGATAGCATTTTAAATGGATAATGAACTTTATGTAAATGAATCCTATCTATATTTTGCATTCATGCTAGATAAATATTTTATGAATTTGTTTAAACTAAACATCTGCCATGTATTGTTTACGAATATCTATAAATACTATAGTATTCACAGGACCTAAACTCGATGCCAGGTTAGTGAAACAAAACTAAGCCGTCTATACGAGCCATTAAAAACTTGGCTTGGGAACATTAAATATTATTTATTCTATTCGATTGGTCCTTTGCTTTACTACTTTGTAGGTTAAGGTATGAGCTAATTAGTCTATTTCTGTGTGAGTTGACTATGTCGTTCTCGGTACCTGTTGAATTATCGATCATTCGTATTTTGAAAAGTATATTCCTTTCCATTGTGTACCTCAGCTTATAACATTCTCTATAAATTTATAACTAACTAACAAAAAGTTATATTTTAGCCAGTAGTCGCTCTATTTAAGGGTGGATATTCCAAAAGTTTTGGAATATCCACCCTTAAATAGAACATATCCTTAAATCGAAATTCGTAGCTGTTAAAAAATTGAAATCACTTAATATGTATTGTAGCTACATTATAGACATGTTTGTACAACATGTTTCCACATAGACCACTGTCGGTTGGTATAGATTTGGTAATTGTGTAAGGATATTAACAAATCAAAATTTGCTTGACTTGATCGAATTTGCTGGATGGATAATATACGAGTCATAGACTCAAAATAATTTTGATGAAAATAAATATATGATATAATAGAAGTTATTTTCTTTGTTTAGATTCTATCTATAATAAACGTGTATGCTTTTCTTTCTCAAAAATTGAGCTTTTGGATCAAAATGCTACTGGCCGGCTTAATCAAACAGAATTAGGTGAATGGGCTATGAAAAAATTCAATTTAGATCAACCACTTGTCCAACAGACTATATTAAACATTCTCAAAAATGCTGAAATGTTATATAGTAATAATAATGTTGTCAATAATGGCAAAAGTTTAAAAACAACACGCTATCCTCAACTTGATGAAGACCTATTGCTTGAGTGAAGTATAGAATCCTTGAAAATGAAATTTCATTTTTTTCTGAATGGCTCACCAGACTTTTTAAGCGAATTGGAGTAAAATGCAAGCTAATGCATGGTGAAAGTGCCTAGGTAGACATCGCTTCTGAAAACATTCAGAACGAATTGAGGAAGATAGAAGAACTTCTTGGGTCATGTGATCCTGTAGATATCATGAACTTTGATGAAACAGGTTTATATTACCAGCAACCACCAAGAAGAACCATATGTTTCGAGTCGCCAGTTGGATTGCTCTGTAACTCGGATGGAACTTACAAAGGGCAACCAATTGCTATCGGACAACACAAGAGCCCCAAATGTTTTAAAGCAAGAGCTAATTTGTTATTCATGACTGCAATTGGAAAAAAAAAACATGAAATTGAATACCATTATTCTACTAATGCTTGGATGACAACATACGTGAAAAAGTTAAATGTTGTCTTTGGAAGACAGAATCGAAAAATTGCTCTTCTTTTGGATAATGTATCCGTTCATAAAATAAGAATTCCGCTCAACAATATTAAATTAATATTTATCCTAGCAAACATTACTAACAAGCTACAGGCTCTTGATGCAGGTAACTTATTATTTGTTGATAAAGTGCTATATAAGCTGCCTTTTTGTTTTGCAGTTTTTTCATTCATATTTTGTATACACAGGAATTATTGACAACCTTAATGCATACTTCCGAGCCTAGCAGTACGACCTTGCTTTATGTTTGCATATCAGTAAAAAGTTGGATAATCGGGATATTTACAAACTGAATCAATCTCAGGCTATGTTTCTTCTAGCTGATGCATGGATTAAAGTAAAACCAGAAACAACAAAAAACTACTGGCAACATACAAAAATATTGGTATTTAAAGAAAGAACAGTTTGTGATTTTGAGCCAGTTCAGTATCCAACAAGTCGTTCCTGGTCAAATTCTGGGGTCCGACAATCGAACTTTTTTGAATCCAAATGAGTACTGTGTACAATGGTAAGTTACAATCCGCATTCTTGGTTAGGAGCATGTATAATAATGGAAGCCACTTATGTAGGGGCGACACAATTTCGCGCCATTTGTCTCTGGTCAACTTACATTTTAAGTTGGACTTTAGACTTATTGTCAAGGATTTTGACAATAATGAATTAGATGTCATCACTGGAAAGTTGGCACGCCATTCCTCAACTATTCCGTCCAAAATGTACAGAGATTTCCTTAAGTCTGCCCTGACTACAAAAATACATTTAAGCGCTATCTTGAAACGAATGACATATATTCCTCCGAATAAGATGAAAACCGTTGTTGCCCCCATGATTCAGATTATGAGATTGTCTTGCATTATATACGGCATGAACATAATTGATAAAAAGGTTTATACTTTGCAGAAGTTGTGTACATTTAATTATCCAAGTACGCTCCGTGAAGTCAAGAGCGGTGGAATGACAGCAATGATAAATGGATTTGGCTTAATAGAAGTAAGTGAACCAGTTGAAATATGATTATTTTAGAAGAAATGTTTAACTTTTTGCTTCCCTTCCTCTTTCTGTCATTTTTTTATTTGATTTTGTTAGTCAATGATTAAAAATATTGAAGCAATGATCATTGAGTTCAGTATAACACCTAGCAATGCCATGTCTAATATCAAGAATGGAAGAAAAAAGAGTACAACCGCCAAAACCATTGATACTGATGAATACATTTCCACTGTTATACCATGTCCTGGTTCTGGAAATGAAGATAAACAAGAAGAAGATGAACAAGAAGATGAACAAGAAGATGAGGAACAATAAGTTGGCGAGCAAGAAGGTAGAGTCATTGGATGAAGAGTAACTCTATATAATGCTAACATTGTGTGGTGCGCTCTTATATATGAATATATGTTAAATAAATACCCCCTTATTGAATAATTATAATGGCTATTGCTTTGATTGCTGGTGCTGAATATTCTACGTTTTATTTTTATTTTTATTTAACTGACCGATGTGAAAGTTACTTCGAAGGTCATTGAAAGAAGCAAAGATGTTCCTATTGAACATTTATAAAATTTCATCCAGTATTTCATAAATTAGCTTCAAACATTTGATCAAACTACTCTTCTTTTTATGTGCAGTTTAACCTCTCACAAATGTCCAAAAATATTCAAAAAAATGGGCAGTGTTTTCAAAGATTTCGTAAATTGAGACTGGAAGCACAGTATTATAATTTCTTTTTTTTTTTTAACTTTGTGATCATTCACTTTTTCATAGATTTTAGTAAAGCAGCTAAAAATACATTATAGATTAATGATTTGAGGCATTTCACAGTAGATGATAATCTTGATATATTTATGATTTATAAATACTGTATATCGATGCTACCTCATTCATATAGATTGTGGGTAACATTAATTCTTGTAGAACTGCAAACTGATACAGTGAGGACCAGTACGTATGCAACCAAAATCGAAACTTGTTAAATAAAAGCTAATTGTCCTTCCAACTAATTAAGTAACATAACGTTACTGGGGGGTTTCATTAATTGTGCTTTTGAGAACAACGATAGAGGATAAATCGTTTTAGCATCTATCACTTTGCATTCTCTAAACACATCCGTGAGTCTATATATGTTTGCATCATAGTACATACCAAAGTAAATGTCTGGCCTAAGGCTAATCATTTAAATTAACTGGTGAACTACTTTTTATAGCTATTGGCTGTGATAAAGTTTATTAGACTTTCCTGTGAGAATATGCGTTCGTTTCCGTCAAAGGTGATTCTTTATCATATCCTGTTTTACAACGAAAACAAAAGAGAAAGAGAAAAAAAAGGAGGATTGTATAATTTTATTGGTAAATACATGTAAGAAAATAGCATAAATGTGTCTACATGAATTTGATATTTCTCATAAATTTTGAAAGCTTTATCTACTGTGAATTTTCTCATTATTAAGAAATCACCATTCAATGTTGCCTTGTTTTTATGGTTGCCCTTTTTCTAAAATAGAGTGACCTTGGTTTGAATGGCATTTGCAGTTTGCGCTTGTAATAGCATAGTAAAGCGTTTTTGCATAACTTTTTTTTTTGAGTAAATTTATTAATAGCTTCTGAAAAAAAAGAAAATAGAACAATTTTGATAGTACGAGGTTCATACCAAAATTGGAAACTCGCTCTTTGAATGTATGACAAGCATTGACAATGTTGATATTAAAAGCATCAACTTTGTACAATGTAGAGATAAGCATAAAGCTGCGATACTTTTTTCTATTTTATTTCTTTATGAGATGAAATTAAGCATAAATATAATGTTGCTCTTTGCTCTTTTTTTTTACATATATCTGTATTACAGAGTCTCCTTTACAAAGTTTCAAAAAAAGCTACTAAAAAGCCATCTTAGTATTTTCTCTTTTAAGTATGAAAGAAACGGCATGTTAGTAACAGTAATATTAAGAAATAGCTGTGCTTAGAGTAGCAATATAGTAAATACAGCAGCTGCTTTGGTAAATGAAGAGCAAGGGAGGCTCTATTTATATTGTAACGCTTTGCGCAATCCCAATCACATTATAAAGCTGTTGTCTTTGGAAATAGTGTATTTTTGGGTTCAACCTTCTTTTTTAGGTTAGTTTCATACTGAGAAAGAAATTTGATGACATTTGTGTAAATTTGTGCAACTTGACACCTTCTCAAAGCATAATAATCCTGAGAATTCATTATTGTATGTTGCTTCTTGGAGCTCAAACATAGCCAACAAATATTAAGTTTTGTTTATATTTCCTAAATAAAAAAAGAATAAAGAAAATATTCTTTGTATTCCTTGTTTTTCAGGTACAGAAGCTACCTTATTTGACTTAAACCACCCTATGCTTTCCTTATCCAGTTACAAACCATTTGTTCGTGTAACAAGTTAAAGTTTTTTTTTTTTTTTTTTTTTCTTCTTCTTTTTCCGAAGCCTGGTTTTTTTTTTTGTTTCTTTTTTAATATTCTTTTGAAATTATGGTCTCTTTGACGAAATCAGGACAAATAAAACAATCCATATCTGATTTTACAGCAGAGACAAAATCAACAAAAGGAGATGTCCCACCTGCTCTTGTAGGTGCCTCAACAACAGTAATAGGTGATCATCTTTATGTCTTTGGAGGCCGAGTAGCAAGTACACGGCAAATGACAAATCATCTTTACATTCTTCATTTGCCCACGCTAGTTTGGGTACGACACATTGCGCCACCCGATTCAGCTTGCCCACCTTCACCGCGTTATTTTCACTCGGCTACAGCATACAAAGATCAATTTATTGTTGTGTTTGGAGGCATGTCGAATGTGTTTCCAAACAGTCGACGAAAACAGTCACAGACTGAAGACACACTGTATGCGGTGGATGATATCTCCATGTTTGATATTGAGACCATGTCCTGGGTGGAATTCCATATCAGCCCAAGCATCTTTACACCACAGGCAAGATATGCTCACTTGGCCACGATTTGGAATGATGATAAATTGATTGTGATGGGAGGTCAAGATGTGACGAACCAACATGTTCAAGAGATGAATATCTTTGATCTAACACAATCTGCTTGGATTCATGGTAGTCCTATCCAAGGCACATTTGATGCATATCGTGCAGTGGCTTTTGCACCTGGTACAATCTCTTCTTACTATGGCAAGATGTCAAGTCCTTTTTGGAAGCCGTCCAAAGATGAACAGCCACCGGTGTGCGTCTATGCCAATTATAATTTCAATGATCTCACTCGGGATTTACAAAGCTTCTGTCCGCTTCAATCTTCACATCATGTTGAACTTCATCCCCATGCCATGGCCGGCCCTTTCTTACCCCCTGGCCTTCGTTTCCCTACCGGTCAATTGATCGGCCAATATCTTATCGTGTCTGGTACACTTCTCAATCCCACTCAACGCGGATATCACATCTGGGCCTTGAATTTGACTAATCTCTCTTGGACACACATCAATACGGGCCAAGTCATGTCTGAGGGTTCATGGAATCGTGGTCTGCTCTCAGGACGGAAATACTACGTCTTGGGTCATCGTCAGCGGGATCTGAAAGAAGACTACAGTTTTAGACGTCTCAATTTTGATCATATTGGCATCATTGATCTAGAGGCCTTTGGTATTTTTGAACTACCTAAAGCTACATGTTCTTTGGCTGCCCAAGAGTTAGGACTTGCAATGATGCATGAACGAAGTCTGTCGGATGTCACTATCTGGACAGCCGATCGACAATCCATCATAGCCAACTCGACCATTTTAGCAAAACGCTGGCCGAATTTTGCTAATCTCTTGAGACAAGAAAACGATGAAGGGAAGCGAATACTTTACTTTCCAGAGACTTATCCTGTCGCCTTGGCCTTTTTACAGTACCTGTATACCGATCATTTACTCACCGCGCAACAACATCAGCCTCAGGTGCTGGCTCGTCTCTTGATCCTAGCTGATATTCACAACCTTGAACGATTACGGGAATTGACCACATTTGCAATGCATCAGTTATTGACTATCTCTACTGCAAGCATGGTTTATGAGACCGCCATGCTGACTTCACAGACCGCACTTCAAATCAGAGCACTTAGGATCTTGTTAAATACAAAGCGCATGCTACTTCAGTATAAGGATTCACAACATTTGCCACCACCCCCTTTACCTTCTACACCCCTTGAGGATTGGAATCAAGCTCCTGTGTTACCTTCATATGTGTCACCTCCTCACAGTGCTAATGCCTCATATTATTCTTTCAACAATGACTCGCATCTTCCTTCTCCGCCTCTCTCTTCTTATTCATTCAGTGGTAGTCTTCGTCGATTGGCAGGGCATTCACCGGAGCCAAGAAATATCTATTCTTCCCCTTCTAAATCAACACCTACAAGTTCTATTGCCAAGAAAAAGTTAGTAGATCATAACTTTTCTTTTAATGTACTATAAAAAATAGGGCCTGGTGCCTTATAAAGTAAATAATAATAAAAGCCACGAAAAAGACTCCTATTTTTTTCCCTTTTTTTTTTTTCTTTAAAAATGTCAATTTCAAGTAATTAAAAAGCTTGTTTTTCTTTGCTATCATTTTATTCAACCTTTCCAAATAGCCCAAAGTGACTATATTCCTAGAGAAGAGTGGCCTTTTGTTGAAGTATTGGCTGACGAGTATGATCGTGAATTAGAAACAATAGATGTATATATTGCAAAAATAAATTGCAAGCAAACCAATCAATTATTAAAGTATGTTCTTTACAACACAAGCAAATATTTGCATACAACTTACCTTTTTATTACAGATTCTGTCAAAAACGTTTACCGGCATTAGAAAAATTAGAACACTGTAAAAGGATCAGACGACCAGCAAACATAGACACAGCAACAAAAGGTTTTCTTATGAATCAATACAATACAACATGCGTCTAACGCTTGGATAGATTTAGAATTAGAATTGATATTATGCCTAAAAAACAAAATCTCAGAATCAGAATTATCACAACTGTTACAGCAAAACGGATTTGACACGATCCAGCTCACGACAGCAGCCGTGTGTAAACATGCACCACTGAATCGAAAACAATACGAGTCCTGGAAACACCTCTGGCCGTTATCGTATCGAGAAGATACCCGTCTGGATCCCAAGTTTACAAAAGACGATGTGACATTAATTGAAGAGCACATGGCGTCTATTTTGGCTACAGACACGATCAGCTGTCGGATTGTTAATCCAGCCACCAACCGCATCTTGGCACAAGAAGGTGACTCGAGATCCAAACACCCTTTACATCACGCTGTCATGAACGCCATTCATCATATTGCACATGCCGAACGATCGACCAAGAAGAGAGGAGCGAGCGAGATGCTTAAAGATGAAAAAACTTCCTATCTTTGTACAGGATATGATGTTTATGTCACGCATGAACCTTGTGCAATGTAAGTCAAAAGTGAAAAGAGGTGAATGATAATAACTTACGCGTATGATGTAGGTGTTCAATGGCATTAGTACATTCAAGAGTAGCTCGCGTGTTCTATAGTGTGCCTTCTAAAACTGGATGTCTTGGTACAAACTACAAGATTCATTCACACTCTAGTTTAAATCATCGATTTAAAGTGTTCAAGGATGTGTTGAAGAGTAAGAATTCGATTGAAGTAGGCGATCAAGAAATCTGATAATAAAAAAAAGCCACACAAAGTAGAAATTCCATCTTCAGCCTTTCTAGTCTTTTTTTTTATTTTTTTTTTGTAATGACAGTATTATTCAGATTGCAACGACGATCATCACTGTTTCCAGCGATCAATAAGAGATTGTTCTCAGTAACACGCGTACGAAATAATAAAGTAGACTGTTATATATCTACCATCAATGATGCTTATTCCAATTTGGCCATTGAGGAATGGCTCTTGCGAGAAACCTCACCCGATCGCTATATTCTTTACTTGTGGAGAAATAAGCCTTGTGTCGTAGTAGGTAGAAATCAAAACCCTTTTCAAGAGTGTAATTTACGGTTTATGCAAAACCACGACATTGCACTTGTTAGAAGACGATCGGGTGGTGGATCAGTTTATCATGTAAAGAAAGTCAATAGGGTACATGAGTAAAGTTGTATCTAAAGATATTGTAGGACATGGGTAATTCGATTTATACTATTTTTATGCCACGTGAGGCATTTTCCAGAAAAGCCAATGCTGAGCTCGTTGCGAGATCATTAAATCAATTGGATATTCCAGCAAGTGTGAATGAAAGGCATGACATTGTAGTAGATGACCATAAAGTATCTGGAAGTGCATACAAGATCACGAACGCAAGAGCATATCATCACGGTACGATGTTGATTGATGCCGATACAGAAACACTCAAGAACTGTCTATCGAAGAAGAGAATGATGACTGTTTGTATTTATTTTGCAATGATAAAAATAATGGCTTATGCTTTATTGTTATTTAGAAAGGAATTGTATCTAAAGGGGTTGCGTCCGTACCTTCACCAGTGACTAACTTGAGAAATTATTCGTATACAATTGATCATCAACAATTCTGTGAGTCTGTGTTGTCAGAGTTCATAAATGCTTATAATGATGGTAAAACGATCGAGGTAAGTAGTAGGGAGTTGTCTGCGTGAAATATGTACTGATGTATGATACAAGCCAATTATATTTAATAAAGACAGTGTACTTCCTGATAAAGTAAATGAAACGAGAAGAGAACTCAAGACTTGGGATTGGATCTATGGTCAAACACCAGAATTCACCAATTCAGCCGAAACTCACTTTGAATGGGGTCATGTGGTAATAGTACAGTTTTCTTTATGAAGAAGCTTATTAATAAATGTAATAGAAAACAAATTTATTAGTGAGGCATGGCAAGATAATAAAGGCAGACATTACAACGGATTCAAAGGGAGCCTATGAACCTATGTTGACAGCTGCCATCTCTGTTGCTTTAGAAGGCTTACCTTATTCTGATGCTGTTATTGAACAAGCGATTGAAAAGATTGACAAAGAAGTGCCTGGACTTATTCATTCGGATAGTAAATACGTTGTCGATGATATTCGCCAATGGTTAAAAGATAGATTATAATAAAATATGTATCCATACTCTGTCAATAACAGAAGAAGAAAAATGCTTAAAGGAACAAAGTAAAAGGGGGGGATGACTTCAACTGTGTGTGGGTCACACAAAAAGAAAGCTGCAGTCCCTTCTCCTTGAAAGGCGGGAAAGTGAACTTTGCAAATGAAATTAAAAGGAGAAGAAGGGGATACAAGTCAGTGCAGAAATGTAGAATATATCCCCTTGAAAGTCATCAAGGGAAAACACTTTGTATTTGAAATTGCTGGTCTCGAGTATACGAGACTGAACAAACGAAATGCTTATATTTACTATATTGAGTAAAAAAGTGCCCATCTCGACTGAATGAAATTTGAGTATCCTACTTGTAAAGTTCTCTGGTAAAAGAAAGAATAACTAAAAGAAAAAGATAGAAAGGCATGTAGGTTTAAATAGGAATAGGATACATGACTTTGGCTCGTACTTATTCATCTTTACATGTTGCTTTCATAAATTATTTTCATTTTAACCCAAACCATTTATATTCAGCAGTAGCCCTTTTTATTCTGAGCTACTTTTGAGCTTTATCAGCTGCTTCAATGATCGAGATAGATATTCCATATCCATCAGCATTTGAATTAAAAAAGAGTCATACCAGAAAGATCAACAAGTATCAGAAAAAATAAGTCAATCGAGCCATAACTCCAAGATTCCAAAGAAGAAATACGTTATGGGTCAAAGCAAGAATAAAAATAAGGGGCTATGATTTTGACTGAATCCTTTCAGCCGGGGACTTCTTCTGTTTCCGACCTGGTCAACCTTTGCTGCTCCCTTCATCAGATGAAGATAACGATGCTTTTTTGATACATTTGCTTCTGCATACTGACTTGGACATGCAAAGGGCTACAACAGACATTGGCCAGATGATCTTATTGGACAGACCCAAATGCAGACTCTTTCGTAGACGAAATCATATACGGCTGCACATCAGAATATGATTGGAACAATCGCCATATTTTTTTTTTTTTAATATTTTCGATTCAGATCTTTCACTTTGATTTACTGAGCTGTTTAAAGGGAAAAGGTCCTCAGATTTCAAAAAGATAGTGCTGGCTGCTCTACTGGTTCATACACAAGATAACGGAAAGAGTAGCATGTTATTCAGGGTCTTGGGTACTGACACGCTCAACTTCCTGATTTGAAACCCCCTCAGGGCACCTTTAGAAAGCAAAGAAGATTAGGGTCTCTAACAGTCATTTTGGAGATTTTGAAGCGGGTAATTCAAGTAGAGCAAAAGAAGATGGACAAAGGGTATGAAAAGCTGATGTTTGACAGAAACAGGATATTCACCTTGACTTTTTATAAAAATAAATGCTTTTAACTTTACCTCAAATGATTAAGCTTTACTTTTCTTAAAAAAAAATAGAAGAAATGCTTTTGGACCAGCCATTAAAGTATTTTGATATATGGTTGTACTAGAAGAGTGGATTGACAACAAGGACAGAGATGAAATAAAAGATGAAAGCAAAATCAAAAGTAGGTAGAGATTCAAGTCTGGTGATATTAAAGAAGAGAGCTTAGAAATAGATGAAGAGAATAGAGTACTAAAGACAGGTTTCAAAAAGTTTGACTCAAAGGGGGCAGTTTAGTTTTAAACAACCTGTCAAAGATAAAGTCTTTGATGAAAGTAAGAATATCAAAGTATATAAGCTATTGATATCAGCAAGCTGAAATGGATAGTAAACAATGGAAAAGGAGAGTGATCTACAGTTTAGAAAGACCTTGAAGAATAAACTCGATTTGATTCTGATTGGCTGAATGACATAGTTTAAGAAAGAGTGAAATGAAAGGTGGATAATAGTTTCATGGTTATGATCTCTAGCACATGGCTCCTTTTTGTGAATCTAACGTACAGTCTTGAGTTCTTTTTTTTCTTGTTCTATCATAAATAATAGTTGATTGGTGGATGAGTTATCACAAGAAGAAAACGTTTATAATCAACACGGTCTGTGTTTCTTGAACTAAATCACCTGACTAGCGTGATTGACATCATTCAATTTGTATTCCTAAAGAAGGGAAGAAAGGGGGTGAGAGTGAGAGAGTGAGAGAGTAGAAAGAATAAAAGGTATTTAAGACAAACGATTCTTTCTTTTTTTTTCCCTTCAAGCATTAGAATGGGAATTCCACAGAGTAGTGAAATTAAATATGTTTATACTTTAATCAATGGTCAAAATGTCCTTGTACCATTCATCCGATTTCCTAATGGTCAATGGGTACAACTTCAATCTTATTATGGACAGTACAACACAAGTTACCCAATCCTCAATCGAATTCATTATCCTCTTTATCCTGGGGCGGGCGTACCTTATTTTTATTAACACATGATTTATTCAATAAAATTAAACTTCCGTATTTATTATCTTTTTTCTTCTTCTTTCAATTATTTATCATGACGATTACTACCACCTTTAGTCCAGCCGAAGTGACTGTTGTGTTTGTACTTGGTATGTTTTTATGAATCTTTAGTCGTCTTTTTAAACTTGGGCGAAAATAGGTGGACCGGGTGCAGGAAAAGGTACACAGTGTGCACGTATCAAGAAGGATTATGATTTTGTTCATCTTTCTGGTAAGCATTCAACATAAATAGTCTGAAACTGATAGGATTTCCCCCCTGTTATAAGCTGGTGACTTGTTACGTGAAGAACAAAAGAGACAAGGATCTGAATATGGTGAACTGATACAAAACTATATTCGAGATGGTTTGATTGTACCCATGGAAGTCACCATCGCCTTGTTGGAAAAGGCGATGAAGGAATCGATCGAAAAAGAAAACAAGACACGTTTCTTGATCGATGGCTTCCCTCGCAAGATGGACCAGGCTGACAAGTTTGAAGAGACCGTGGTTGAGTCTAAATTTGTATTGTATTTCTCTTGCTCAGAAGAGACGCTTTTGGAACGGTTGTTGAAGCGAGGTGAAAGTTCAGGTCGTGTGGACGATAATATTGAGTCTATTAAAAAAAGATTTCAGACGTTCAAAGACACAAGTTATCCTGTCATTGAAGCCTTTGAAAAGAAAAATAAAGTGTGTGAGGTAATGTGCATCTCTTGTGTGTCTGTGGTATATTAACGGCAGTGGAATAGATTAATGCTGAACAATCAGTGGAAGAAGTCTATGACAATGTCAAAAAGGTCTTTGATGTCATCATTAATTAATAAAATTAGCGCAGTGATGTCTGTAAACCGTCCCTGGTTTCTAATCATCAAGGATAGAAAGAATATTTCCTGATGATCATCCCTACGCGAATCAAACAGGAACAAGTGTTATCCATGTTTTTGTACATTTTGTTCAGTGAACGGTTTATTACAAAAATGTCATGGTCGATAGAATTAAACTATTTTTTGTGTCGTGCGAGAGAGAAAATGTCAGGACAATTGACGTAATTCTCTTTATGATCTCAAGACAATAGTTTATCTTTTTACATCTTTTTCTTTCTCTTTCTCTTCATCACAAATGAAACGTTCCAACAGTAATCCTAATCGTCCACTAAGACGTCGTTCTTTTCGTGGTTGGCTAAAAAGAGTAACACTTTCAAACAATCATCCGAAAAAGATTGAACCTGAAGAAATGAGGGGTAAAGCAAGAAAAATAAAAGAGATGATAGCTAAACTGAAGGAATAGGTGGTGTATTTGGTGTACCACTCACTGAATCCATTCAATATGCCAAGACGAATATTGGGTATGTTGATGATGATGGTCTAAAGCATTCAAAAGCTGGTTCGATTCCTATCGTTGTAGCAAAATGTGGATCCTTTTTAAAAAAAAATGGTAGCCACATCCAAATACGATTTGACCCCATCCATTTAACTCATCTATCTCTAGGTTTACAGACAGAAGGAATATTTCGAATCAGCGGCAGTGTGAAGCGAATCAATATGCTCGAATTTCAATTTGATCAAAGCACGAATCATTATGGGCTAGGCTTCAATTGGGAAGGTTATACGGTTCATGACGCAGCTAATCTATTGACAAGATACTTGAACAAATTACCAAATTCAGTTATACCCTTTGAACATTATCAAGATTTTCATGATGTAATGAGTAAGTAACTTGCCTTTTATATCATACGACTTATACTTTACAGATCATCATGACGAACAAGATCGAATTGATGCCTTCCAACGCCTCATTCAGACCTTGCCACCTGCTCACCAACACCTTTTGTTATACCTGCTCGACACCCTCAGTTTATTCACCCCCCATGTCTCACAGACCAAGATGTCCACCTCGAATCTGGCCGCTGTCTTCTGTCCTGGTCTCTTGCGCCATCCAGATCATAATACACCCTCAGACTATAAAGTATCACAGCATGTTATCGAGTGCTTGATCGAGTCTCAATCCCTCTTGACGATCCAACTGCTCGACAAGCTAAAAATGCAGCCAGCATCCGATCAGGAATCCATCCGGTCCTTACCCACCCTTCCCTTACGCGTCGTGAATGGATCTGTTCACAGCAGTGAGAGATCGAATGAGGATTGGGTGCATTCACCTGATGACATGACTCCAGTCGATCGTTCAGCCACAAAGCAGTCCACGGTACCACACAGGCTCCATCAAGTGTTGGAATCTTGGATGGATGGTAAGCATCAGAGGGGTTTGTCTCTATTCTCATTCACGTTTGATGTCGTAGTGAAATCACCTCATCTCTTTGTCTGTGCACCCATCGTTCTCTTACTCGTTGGTGTCACGAGCTATGAAACCTATCTGGCCTTGTCACTTCAAAGTCTTATGGAACCCTTGTTCTTCTTCTTTGGTCTATTTTCTTATTATAATTTACTTTTATCTGGCATCATCCAACAAGGAGGGTATTCAGACATCTGGCGGGTAGGATCATGGAACACAAGCTCTGTTTCGATCGCAAGTCAGTCCAGTCGATTCAGTGAAGAATCTGGTACAGAAGATGAAGAGGAAGATAACTTTGGTTTCGATCCTGCTACATTGGAAATGTATCTAGCACAATATAACCAAATTAAGAAGGATGCGGAGCTAGCCAAACAGTTGCAGCAGGAAGAACAGAAAGCGGTGGATGTAAATAACCCGTTTGTGAATGAAAAAGAAGCATGGAAGATCAAGACATTTTCTTGATCTTATTTGTTGTATGTACAAGACGCGTTTTTATTTTTTAATAAAGTTATATTAGGAGTATCAAGGGGATCTGTTTACATGTGTCTTGTTTACTTTTTTGAAGTGTAGATCCTTGAAGATGAAAAATCTCATATTTTCTTTTTCCTTCTCCTTTTCATCCCCAGCTTGATCTCTCTCTTTCTCTCTTTTATTCTTTCGGCTTTTGGTTTCAGAAACTCCTTAATAAACAGATATTTTAAAACAAAAAGTTTAGATTGGCAAAAGGAGAGAGATCGACGCTGGGAATAGAACAAGAAGAGAGATTCGAGACTTTGATAATTATAAATTGAGCTATACGCATATGAAAGTATAATTAAAAAAAAGGGAGTAAAAAAAGAAAATAAAGGAGAGGGCGATCTTTTGCCATCTTTTTGGACTAAAACATAGTCTATAATTCTTTTGTGCCTGAAAAAAAAACATGGAACATTATAAAAAGGCCATCTTTTCCTTTTCACTTTTTCTCCCTTCCTACTTTTTTATCATCAACATGAAGACTCAATCTCTCACCTTCATCCTCGTTCTCTTAACTATCATGACTCGCGCATATGCACAAGAGAGTAAGTGATTAAAATAAAACCGCATTGAATAAATGTTTTAATAAAGATTGTAAAGGTCCCATTGGTTCAGATGCTGCCGCTTCATCATCTACTTCTACTGCTGCCAACAGTGCATCTGCCTCAGATGCTTTGGCTGTCAGTAGCACCCCGACAGGATCCATCGTTCCCAGTGGTTCTGCTTCTGCCTCTGGTGCTCTGGCTACGTCTGATGTCCAAAGCTCTCTATCCATCTCGGCTGCCTCTGCTGCTATTTCGAGTGCCCCTTCATCTGCCGCTTCACTTGTTCCCAGTGCTGCAGCCAGCAGTCCTTCCCCTGGATTACCTTCTGTTGTATCTGGTCTCAGTCCCGCACCCTCCTCTCTCTCTTCTGCTGGCCCTGCCATGGCCAGTCCGTCCGTCATGGCCTCACCTTCCGTTCGAGCCCCATCCGCTTCTTCTTCATCTCCTGCAAGACCTTATGCAGGCCCTAGTACAATCAATGCATCCAATCATGTTCAAGTGCCTGTGGTGATGATCGGCCTCTTTGTTTTCTTGTTTACTTTTCATGCCATTTAAAAATAAATGAAACTGTGTATTTTGCATAAATAAAATTCAAAAAAAGACTACATCCAAAGAGGAGCCTACTTTGTCCCCTTCCCCTCCCCTTTAGCAACTTTCTCCCTTCTAGACAACAATCAACTCCTGTTTCTCCCCTTCCCCTCTTTTTTATATATTTTCTTTATAACTTTTTATTTTCTGCCTTCTCTTTTTCTTTTCTTTTCTACAACTCGTTATGAAATTGAATTGGTTTATTTCCTTTGTATGTGTGGTCACCATGACCGCAGCACAGCTCACATCACCCACAAGAAATTACAATGTGACAAGTCCAGTTAGTAATGGACCTTATGTGATCGGTCAAATCCTTCCTTGTACCTATCGTCTTTTCTCAGACGTAGACACCTCATGTAATTAGCCCCATCTTTTATCTCTCTCTCACTCAATTCTTTCTCATTAGCTCTCATCCTTGACATCGACCTCGTCCCTGTCCCCCAAGGCCTCACGACGAACGCAACCATGATCCCTATCGCAACCGCAGCCGATGTGTCCAAAACGGACGCCTTCATCAAACATGACCGTAACTTGACCTTTTTTGAACACTCGATCAATTTCATGATTCCCTACAGCGTCAGACCTGGTAATTATCAAGTCGTCTTTTCTGATAAAGCCACCAACACAAAGTTATCTATTCCTATCGAGATCCGTCCTGCCGCCAGTTCAACCTCGAGTGCCCTACCCACAGCTACCTCCATCCCAGGTCGTCCACAATCCTCTGGTTCCATCTTTTCTCAGGGATCTGCTGGTACCCTTCAGGTCTCTAAGGCTCTCATGGGTTTGGTCGGTGTCGCTGGCTTTGTCGTCTTTTTGTTATAGAATTAAAGTTTTATTTTTTTATTATTGTTCGGGGTTTATAATCAAAGTGCGCATGAAAATTCAAATCCTTTCTTTTTTTTTTTTTTTTTCCTTTTTCTTTCTTTTTTCTCTTTTTTAAAAAAATGACACCAGAAACAGAACAATATAATACACAACAGTGGGATATACTTCAGGAAGATTATAAAGAAGAAAGTTTAATTAATCCTTTAATAAATGAACTTACAGTTGATAATGAACCTGCTGTTTTAACCCCACAAGTAAAAATAGAAAAAATGATACCATTTTTTTTTTTTATTTCACTGACAAGGAAATAGTATTATGCAGTGGAAGAAGAAGAAGAACCAGAGGAAAATAAGGCATCGAATGAAGTGGAAGTGATGGGAAAAGTTCAAGTGACCGAACCAAGAAAAGAGGTTGAACAGCAGAGTACCTTTGTTTCCTATTTAGTTATTTCCAAAGTACACATAAAAAAGAAAATGAAGGAAGCTTATTGATGTATAGCATTTAGAATACAAGTGTGCGTAGAAGATTTCAAGATTTTGTATGGTTACATAACGTGCTGTATACACATTATCCTGCTTGTTTTGTTCCACCTTTGCCTGATAAACACAGACTAGGTAAGGATAAGCTTCAGAATGAAATGGATGACTCATAAAAAAATAGAATATGTAAAAGGAGATCGATTTAGTAATGATTTCATTGAAAAAAGAAGGATTAGTTTGGAAAGATTTATAGAAAGGATCACAAGACATCCCATATTACGAAAAGCAGAGTTTTTCATCATGTTTCTCGAATCCAGTGAATTTGTAATACTGTTATTCTCTCTTCTCTCGCAAGTGGATGCATATTAATATCCTTCATAGAATGATGCTTCGGCCAGAGCACTTCGTGAAAGTCAAGAGACAGTGATGGACACCATTGGCGATACACTCTTGAATGCGTTTGCAAAGATTCGTAAACGAGATCCTCGATTTATCGAAATGAAAGAAAAGAGCGACCGGATGGAAGAGAACCTCGATTTACTCCAACGCACACTGCTCAGATCCAATAAGCGCACAGAGGAACTGTGTGAGGACTATGAAGAGTTGAGGGCGAGTGTCCGAGGCCTTTCCGAGATTGAATCGGACGAGGCCCTGGTTCGTTTCGGATCGACGTTGGAACGCTATGCGGAAGAGATGAGAAGGATGACAAGAGAAGAGAGCAAGTGGCAGATTGAGGTCCATGATTACATGGCTTATTATCGGTCGATCAAGGGCGTGCTCAAGTTGCGAGATCAAAAGCAGTTGGATTATGAGGAACTGTCGGATTATTATCAATCGACCTTGGAAGAAAAAGAAAAGATTGTGAGGAATAAAAAGGATGGAAGCATGGCTAATTTTATTTCAGACAAGATCAATGAAGTCAGAGGCGCCGATGCAGATAAAATAAAACGCGAAAAGATTCTGAGATTGGATGAAAGAATGAGAGAGGTAAACGGTCGTGAGAGTCCACTGGTCGCTAATCGATTTCTAGTTGCAAGAAGCCATAGGCGAAACACATAAAGTATCAACAGCATTCTCAGATCAAGTGAAAAAAGAAGACATCTTCTTTAACCGCAATAAATCAATAGAACTATTTGATGTGCTCAAATCTTACACGGATTCAAAAGTAACCCACTATCGTGAGGTAAAGTAAAGGTGAATGACATCATTCACTGTTTATTGAATGGCATCTTTTAGAGTGCAAACCTGTGGAGAGAATTTGTTCAAGTACTTGAAAACTCTTGATTCTTTAACTTTGATAATTCAACTGCAATTTGCCCACCCATCTTTGCATTATTTTTTACAAGTGCGATATCTACATTATATTTTATTATTACCATGACATGACATAATAAAATAAACTTACTAGCCGCAAGTGATTCTCCTCGAGTGAGTTCAGTGATTCTTTTTAATAAAAACGGTGTTTCCTCTTTTCCTTTAATATCGTTGGATCTATCCTAAAGATGAGAGAGAGATACACAACACCTTAAAGTATCCGTATTCACCTTGCTTCATGAATCGCTGTATCAATGGCTTCTTGAATGGACTGGGTATTCGCTGCAGACTCTTTTGGAATAGGAACGGCAAACACCATGCCACTGTTCATCTCCAGCTGATGATTGGCCACTATCACTCTGACATCAGTACTCATGGAGCATCCCACTCATTTTGCTTACAAATGGCTTTGGCTGCATCCAGTGGACTTTCTACATGATATGGACTCTAAGCAGCAGAGAGACATCAGGGACACTGCTACACAAAACAAAACATGCTTACACTGAATCCACTATCAGGAGTATAAAAAGCAGGAAAGGCCCTTGTCTTTCCGACCGTTGTCACCGTCACGCCTTGCGTTTCCAATACTTCCAATGTCTTGTGTATATCCAAAATACTCTTGACGCCTGCACAAATCACAGCCACTGACGTTCTTCCGAGTTCGGATAGATCCGCACTGATATCAAAAGCTAAAGTCATGTCAGGCCCCCTGTTGTGAACGCGTTCATCCCGACTTACATTCAGAGGCCCCTCTGTGAACACCACCGATGCCACCGGTCACAAAGATAGGAATGCCCGCGGCTCTGGCCAACAACATCGTGCTGGCAACCGTGGTGGCTCCCGTCTTGTTCTATTCTGGACAGTTATATCCGTCCGTTCCATGTTTCTTTTTGTTTCTCTTCTTACCTGGGAAAGCACGATGGGCAGATCACGTCTTGAGGTCTTGATGGCCTCACGACCGGTCTTACCCAGATATTCCAGATGCTCCTCCGTTAAACCTTTCATCCTGTTATTCCCTCACTTTTTTTTTTATTTATTGATGCCAATTTACCAACATGCACCTTTCCATTCAAAATAGCAATCGTAGCCGGAATAGCACCTTGCTCACGAACAATGTCTTCTACTGAACGTGCCGTTTCAACGTTTTGTGGATAAGGCATACCTAATGCAACATGATTACCGTGTTCTTGTTTGAAAAAGTAGAAAATGAAACCAACCGTGACTGATGATGGTGGATTCTAATGCAACCACAGGAGCTTGTCTTTTCAAAGCATCTTTGATTTCAGGAGTTATAATAAACCTATCCGCAATGGACTGTGTATGGAACGAATAACGTCCGAAAAGTTGAAACAAGACACGCTGTCGAGATAAAAACATGGGGAAAGGGAAAAAAGAAAGAGTGAGGTTATTTTCGGTGTTTGATTTTATTCATCGCTGTCTTTAAAGAAATCACTTAAAGTGTCAAAGAAGGAATGATCGTCTGGATTGCTCACGCCTGCTTGTTCATCGGTTAACCAAGGGTCACCATATTCATTGGTTGTGGGTGGAATATCAGGCGATGCTGGTGGTTCAGCCATACCAGCCTGTGGGTCTTGATTGACCTCTTGTTCTTCTCTTCCACCTCCATACCCAAACATTGGGAAAGGCAAAAAGCCTCCACCACTACAAAGAAAATGATGTGTCAGATTTCCTTCTCCTCCTTCCTTTTTGATCTGTGCTCATTACCCGTGAGAGGAATGTCTTGAAAAGTAATCAAAATCAATAGAGATAGCACAAGCAAGTGTCACTGCTCTTTCATCCAGCGACATCCCTCTTGAATTGCCTTCAACCGCATCCATTCGAAGCACATATTCGCCAGTGTCTGTAAAGATCTAGAACAGATACACAGGTCAACCTCAAGCTCGTCCAATCCCCCCCTCTCACTTACTTCTCTAGCAAACCCAACAAAGTTACGATTCACATTACCAAGCACACCACCCTTCTCATCTTGCAAATTGAAATCCCAACCTAAAAATGGTGTATCGATCGTCGCAAATTGTGTTTTCCTAGTGGGTGGTGAATCATGACGTCTTTGCGGTTGACCTACTTACCCAATAAACAAGTCATATTTTCTTCTCAACAGATGCCATCGTTGCTGTACTTCACCCACCAATTCATCTTGTGCGGTATAGATAAAGATACGACTGTTCACCAGCGAATAAGGTCTCATGATCTTAAACATTACCTCACCCTCTGGATTGATCACCGTCGCATTCATCTTCCGGTGTGTTCTCAGCAGCTGACGACTGATGGATTTACCCAGGCCTTCTTCCTCCAGGATATAGCCTAGCAAGTTTCCTTGAGGATCCAGGATCTTGTATCGATTGGCTTGCTCATAGCCCAAAAAGACATTCATCATCTCGATCTGACGACAGACAGCGAGGGCCGATTGGGTCAGGAGGGCCGCACTGGACGTGTTGGGTTGGACGACGTGATGGTCCTTGTCGACAGGGACCTCGACCAGTGTGTCCACGTCGGTCGGTGAAGGCTTTTCATACACCACGCTGTCTACGTTGTGTTCTTGAAGTAAGGTACGGGTTGGTTTGGGTCGCATGGTCTCGACATGGTTCAGTACTCGACTTCTGGGTCCTACAAGACAATGAGTCTTCTCACTTTTGAGTCTTTTCTTCTTCTTTACCTAGTTGACGTGGTCTACGTAAAGAAGAATAAGCGATTCTTCCGACCGGGTTGGTTCTTTTCAATAAAGAGGCATAGAATGCCATTCTATTTCTAAACATGGTTGAATTCAGAGTGTTTGCACAGTCAAAATTTAGTTTGCTTTTGACCTCCACTTTGTCAGTCACAGACTCACTTTCCAAAATAGGCACATGATGAACCCCCAAGATTGGATAGAGCCACCTTGACGTGTTTGCAGTCAACCATGCCATAAGCTCATCAAGATACACAAGGCCTCTTTTGGAAACAACTGGATATGGTATAGAGTGTTTAGGATTGTTTTGAAATAAGCGTGAAATCATTTTTTATTTTTCTCTTTTTCTTTATCATCAACATGTCCATACCTCAACCCAATCATCATTATCCTGTACAAGAAGAATACCAAAAGACAGTGCTTGTCGAAAACCCACCCAACCCGATCTACCCTCCTCCTCCTGCGGGTTGTCTTCAGCCTGGGATGGGGCCCAATCTCGTCTTTCACTTTCCACCTTATGCCACACCACAACCTCCGGTGATGTCTCCACCAGGACCTTCGGTGATAGAAAAAACAGTAGACATCAAAGGACCTCAAGAGACCTATCTTGTTCAAGGCGATCCTACTTGGTCAAGGCCTCGCATGCCGGTCAGGAAAGGACAGAGGTTGAGAAATGAAGGATGTGTGATACAATAAAGAATGATTTCATCTTTTTTCATGATCTCACGAAAGCGAGTGTATGACGGCATGTGTCGTGTAACAAAGACGGTGTAGATCACCGTAAAGTGGGTCTGTTTTGAAAAGAGAGAGAGAGAGAGCCTGCTGAACAAAAGTGAATGATCTGTCGTTCGGTGTTGATCCATACACGGAATGATCCGATGTATGGACTCTTTTGTACAAACCATCCTCTTTCCATCCATACTGTCTTGATCCCACCTTCTCTTGTCTGACTTTTTCAAATGGAAAAAAAAGGTGAAAAGAGAAGAAGGAGGAAGGGTGTAGAGGGGAAAAGAGGAGTTTCGATGACGTGTAAGAAATCAAAAAGAAAACAGGTTTGAAGCAAGCAAATTTCATGTAGGATGTCTCATAAGTTGGCAATCACAAAATATTCTTTTCTGGGCGTATCCCTTGAAATCAATGTTTCTTCCCCCTCAAAAAAAAAAATGGTAGCTTAAGTGGCATTACAGTACATAAGCCAATTCTTAACTAACATCTATTCAGACGAACAAGGGAAACAAGGGAGAGGGCTTATGAACCCCAACTACCGAATCCGACATTTACAATTCATGATTTCTCTCATTTGTACTTTGTTCGTTTTAATAAAAAAAAATCGGTTCATGCTGACCACCTACCGCTCTTTTTTAGTTGCTGTTGTCACACAAGAATGTTTACTACAAAGTCAACTGATTCATCAAGCTCCTTCTCCAACACTCAACCTATTCCCCTTTTCTCTCTCTTTCTTTTATCCCCTTTAATTTTCATGCACTTTTAGTATTCGATGGGTTATTGTTTCTATTGGTTTATAAAAGAATGTTGGAAAGAGAGGTAGAATAAAGAGCATGTTAAACAAGTCTGCGGGTCATTTGTAATTTGACTTTAGATGCCATTGTCTGTTTGAAATCTTTATGATTTCAGTGACACTGTCTACAAAGCATGAATGTCACTGAACACAGCCTTCACTTACATCACTAATTGTCTTGGCTGTGAACAAGTGAATGTTTTTGATGACTCAAAAGGTGCTTTATCTAAATTCGGATTTCCCTTTGAGGATCCCCTCTGCCCTGACTTTATCATTTATAGAGTGTGGCGCGTGCGCCTTGATCATAAAAAGGACAAGTCAAGCAGAGAGAGAGAAAGAGGCTTAGTTGAGACTGCAAATAAATCAATGTTTGTCAACAAACGCTCTCCTTGAATCATGCTACAGTGTTGATTTATGCAAAATAAGAAACCAAAAATAGAAATGTTTGTCTTTTTCTCTTAAAACAGTATCATTAATCCATCATGCTTATGTGTAACACCTGATTGTTATTAATAATGACAAGGAGAAGGGGTATGGAATTCATGCAAATATTTCATAATCAGACAAGCAAGACAAGACTTGATCAAAAAAGGAGGAGGGGGGGGAAGATTCATAAGGAATTCGAGAGATGAATTCAATAAAATACCAACAAGACGTCATCAAGTGACAATCAATGTCAACTGTCTTTTTTTTGATCAAGAAACAAGATCAGCAACCAACATTCTCGTCAAAAGAGCTTTATTATCATTTTGCATAAATTCCAATACAAAAGGAGTCATTTCGGCTTTTGCCACCCAAATAATAAAAAAGAAAAAGGGGGTCACTGAAAGAATATGAGTTTGTTTTTGGGGGAGAAAGGGGGGAAAGAGAGAGAGAGAGAGAAACATTGCGTTTGGGAAATAGAAAGACTTAAATTTATCTAAAATCATTCGGATTCATGCCGCTCCCTTTTTTTTTTACTCCTGCAATCAACAAAGAAGCCTCTTGCCCCCCCCATATTTAGTAGAAAAAAAAATAAGAAAGGGGAAAAGAGGGAATATAAATAAGTTTCCTTTTTCTTTTTTCTTTTTCTATTTTTTAATATTATTTTATTATGCATCCTTTAGTTCATTCACCCACACAGACTACGATTAAATCAAAATGGTACAACCCCAAGACATGGTTCACACCCGAATTCACCAAACGACGACCTTCACACTGTAGTACGACCAGCACGACGTCTTCCAACAGTTATTGCTGCTGTCAGACCAAAGAAGAAGTCTATCCCAAACGACCTTCACTCACCGGATCAGAAAGCTTACATGTCGTTGTCGATAAATGCATGTCACCCTTTCGTCGAAGGCCCTCTTGTGCGTCCTCTGTGGCGACCTTTGATATCGAGCTAGAAACAAAAAAGGTCATGGAGGCCTATCAATTTGCTCTGGACGAATTGAACTATGCACAAGATTCAAGAGGATCCCTTTATTATTCTGGAGATCGTGTGGCTGCAAAAGAAGCGATCGAACAGTGTGATGAGGCCTATGCTTTCTTACTCGAACAGTGTACACCGCAGCAAGAAAGCGAATTGAAATCAAGTCTGGGTCAACAACTGGTAGAACTCATGTCCCAATTTGATTCTTTACCACTTCAAGACGATCAACTCTCATTTTAATCACATCATTTCCCCCCCTCTTTTTGTATATATCTTATCCCAAAAATTATTAATCTAATCCAACCCATCTCATTCACTCGAATTCCATCCCCTTAACCTATTCTCCCTCAGAGAAATAAAAATCGGGCATTGATTCTGATCATTCATGAACCTTCTTATTTGTGTGTGTGTAGAACAGATGATCAGATGAATCAGGTGTAGTTGACATCATTCGAATGAACAGTGTCAGAGAACTTGGAGTCGACCCATACCTCCCCTTTTTCTGTTCATCCCAAAGACTTGTTTCAGTGAGTAACCCAAATAAAGTTCATCTCATGTAAATCGATTCATCCTCTTGACCTTGTCAAACCCATAAAGAACATAAAACCAAAGAAAGTCTCATATCCTAAAGAACATGAAACCAAAGAAAATCTCATAGCCTAAAGAACGAAATAAAAAGATGTTTCTTTTTGGTGGGGGCGTCAATGTAAATAAGGTTTGTTTGTATCACAGAATAACATTTGTGTAAATACAATTCATCTATAAATTCCTTCTTTTTCTCCTCTTCTTCATCTACGCTACAATGACCAAAGAGGACTATACTGCTTGGGTGTGTTTTGAAAAAGGTAATTGGATCTGAAGGGAATTGGATCTGAAGGGTTGTGTTAGGCAAACGATTAGAGAAATCCAAAGTGGAATTCTGTACTTGGGATGAAAATATGGTTCAGATGGACATCATTTGTTGTGGTGTCTGTGGTTCTGATATTCATACCATCGATTCCGATTGGAATCGTACCCAGTTCCCTTGTGTCGTGGGTCATGAAATCGTCGGTATCGTCACCAGGGTCGGAAGCAAGGTGAAGAAGATCAAGGTCGGTGAGCGTTGTGGCGTGGGTTGTCAGGTTGCTTCTTGTCATCAGTGTGAGTACTGTAAGAAGGGTATGGAAAACCTCTGTGTTGTCCATCCAGTGCTGTCCTTCAATGATAGATACGAAAATCCTACCAGAGACAAGACCTATGGTGGCTTTGCTGAAAAGTGGAGAGGTCCTCAAGACTTTGTTGTCAAGATCCCCGATAACTTTTCTTCTGAAGTGGCTGCCTCTTTCCTTTGTGGTGGTGTCACCACTTTCACCCCTCTCAAACGTTACAATGTCGGTAAGGGATCCAAACTTGCCGTCCTTGGTCTTGGTGGCCTTGGTCACTTTGCTGTCCAGTGGGCCAAGGCGATGGATGCTGAGGTAGTTGCCTTTGACGTGATCCCTGACAAGGTGGATGATGCCAAGAAATTGGGTTGTGATGGTTACGTGTTGATGCAAAAAGAAGAAGAGATCAAGCCTCACTACAACACATTCACACACATCTTGGCTACCAAGATTGTCAACAAGTGCTGGCCTATTTATTTCAACATGCTCAAGAAGAACGGTATCTTCATCTTGTGTGATCTTCCTAAAGACCCACTCGAAGGCCTGAACGCGTTGACCATGGCCGGTAAGCAGCTGACGATCGCTAGTTCCTTCATTGGTTCTCCCTCGGATATCCAAGATTGTCTCGACTTTGCCTCCGAGCACAATGTGCGTCCTTGGGTCAACACGTTTCCAATGGATCAAATCAATGATGCCCTCCAGTGTACTCGTAGCGCAAAGGCTCGCTATAGGGCTGTCGTCATGAACAAGTCCGCACTTTAGCATGTTGTCACTGTACAAAAACAATCTTCTTTGTATCCACTGTTCATCTATAAACTTTTTTTTTTTAAAATCCTCTTCTTTTTTTTTTAAATTGTAAACAAGTGTCATAAAGTTGATAAAAGGATCCTGTTGAACTTTGAATCTGTCTCTAGTGCAAAAGAATGAATAAAGGGGGGGGGGCACATGAAATCTAATGAAACAATAAATTTTTTTTTTCATTGTAGCAGGTTACACTCTTTAATTAAATTGATTAATCAACCTCATTTATTTCTCCTTTTCTCTTTCTGTTCTCATGACATCCTTACCAAGTTCACCTACACTGACGCATCATGACCTGATGCCACCTCCTTGGAATCATTCACTATCCAACAGCTTTAGAAAGAACTATGAAAACAAAGAGAGGACGAGTAAGGATCAGCTGGGGTTATTCTCAACCTAATCCTTTCTAGTTTATTTACCAATGTCCAACATGAGACGATCTGGTGAGATCTCTATGCATTGCCTGCCGTTCAAAGGCTTTCTTGAAGGCTATCATCTCCAATACCTTAAATTTACACTGGCCATGAACGATCATACTCTGATGGGTGACATCAAATCAGACAGACACGGAAGAATCAGTTGGTAAGGACAACCTGTTTCTTACCCGTCCTCTTTATTCATCTTCTAGGGTCATGCCACACACCCAAGAGTATTATCATTTCAAGGGCAAGTTTTCCATCGTCTCTTCCCCTCTTCAACTCACCCGATATCCACCTCCAAAGATCTCAGAAAAGGAGGACTATTGGGAAAATCAACGGATAGAGCTCTGGCACGCACTGGATGAAAAGACAAGGACCACGTTCAGTTGGCCACCCAGAGGGGATACACCCAGAGCCCACTATATTCCACTAGAAACAGTCAGTGAACAGGCGGCCATGGATAATTTTTGTTTGTTGATTTACAAGATAACAGAGGTAGAGCATCTTGATCATTCTACTTTCCCCCCCAAAAGAATGGTAAACGGCATGTCCTATCAAACAAGCTTCAAGGGATTCACTTTAAATTCTATAGCTCTATACCCTCCCTCCCAAATCCAATTTGTGGAAAGTGGACACGGCGAATCCTTGAAACAATCAAAATAAATACAGTGTAACGTCATCTTTTTTTTCCTTTCTTTTTTTTTACATGGAAGACACTGCCTATCATATCACAGAACAGTGTTTCTCTTTATTGAAAAAACGTATTCAATATCGAAACAAACCATTCTTGAAACAATTGGAAACCAACGGTCTTGTCGTATTTAAATATGAAGACCCTTCTTTACTAGTAAATAATAAGAATGCCTTCCTTTTTTTTTAATTGACCACAGACAAGGAATATGCACTCGATGTCATTCCACTCCAAAGACTTTACGAGGAAGCCAGTCCCGAACCTTCGATAGAAGACAATGTCATCAAGCGATTGTTGCATTGGTTCAAAAATGAATTCTTCACTTGGGTCAATAACCCTCCTTGCCATCACTGTGGCCATGTAACGAACCAGGACGATGGCTGAACCGATGCTAATGAAACTCAATAGACAGACACTCGGTGGGAGTCCAACCTAGAACCTACAGACGACGACAAAACATATGGTGCGTTCACAGTCGAAGGCTTTCGTTGTCTGGCCTGTGCAAGTCAAGTTCGATTTCCTCGATACAGGTAGTGACTGAAAAAAAAAAAAAAAAAAAAAAAGACATACTGATGGTCTAGAGAAAAAAAAAAGCGATCCGAGAAAGCTGCTGGAAACAAAAAGAGGTCGTTGTGGAGAGTGGGCGAATGTAAGTCAAAATGGTTCATGTGAACTTGAGCTGATCATGCACCACCAGTGCTTTACGCTTTGTTGTAGGGCCGTAGGAGCGCAGGCACGGATCGTGTATGATTCAACCGATCATGTCTGGACAGAGGTGTATTCTGAATTCGAACAGCGATGGATCCACTGTGATTCATGTGAAGAAGCCTGGGATAGCGTATAGTCTTTTTTCTCTGTCTATTACGAGATCCTAACCCTCTTTTGCTAGCCTTTGCTTTATAGTTTAGGTTGGAACAAAAAGCTGAGTTACTGCATTGCGTTTTCAACCGTAGAAGCGCTGGATGTCACCAAACGCTATACACAAGGTTGGTCGGACGTGTTGAAAAGACGCAATCAGGTGCGTGAAATCGAGCTTGCCTTGGTAAGTCCAGCGGCTGGATGAAGAAGGCTAGGTTGATTTGAAATGAATTAGTTTTTAGATGATCTGACAAAGGAGCGTCAGAGATCGTTTGGTTTGGAAAGAAAAAGAGAACTGAATGAAAGGAGAGTGAAGGAGTTGATGGAGTTGGAGGGATTGAGTCAGAAAAGGATGGCAAAAGAGGATGAATGGGTCGGAAGACAGAGTGGTAAACAGGATAAAAAGGTATGGGAAAAGCATAAAGTTCACAATTGAAAAAAAGGTTCTGCCGAGTGGAGAGCCATGCGTGGTGAAATAGGAAATGAATTGAAAATTGGTAAAAAAAAAAAAAAAAAGGACAATGCTTGCTTGCTGTCTCTAGTTGTTGCTAAACCTTTATTTTTTTTTAAAAAAAAAAAAAGAATCACGCTCGTTAGATACATTCACACTGCTTGGTTCATGTAGACAAACGGGTCAAGATGTCATACGCCTGACGGACAATAAGACATCACAAACAGGAGCCTTCTATCACCCACAACCTATCCCACTTGATGATTTCAAAGGTGCCGAAGTTGAATTTGCTTTACGTATCATCGGTCAAGGAGCTGACGGCTTAGCGTTCCTGATTCAAGCAGCGGACAAAGAAGCTTTGGGGGAAGGCGGTTGTCAATTGGGCTACGGCGGCATAAAAAACAGCGTGGCTGTTGAGTTCGATACTTATCAGAGGTAGTCTTTCCCTCTATTCAGACTCTTTACTCATCTTTCCTGTTCTAGTTTGGATCGATGTGCAGATCCCTCTGCTAATCATATCAGTGTTCATGCTCGACAGCCACCTCATCCCAACTCTGCACATCATGATTATTCCCTAGGCTATACATCCTCCATTTCACCTTTGACCACCGGACAGTGGATCAAGGTCAAGATACAGATCGATTCGGAGGGTGTTCGGGTGGGCTTGTGCGATAAGCAACAATATATCCAAGTGCTCGATGTCCAACTGGACGTTTTAAAGTATCTAGATTATCCAAAATCAAATCAAGCATGGATAGGATTTACAGCAAGTACAGGTGGATTGACTCAGATACATGAAGTACAATGGATCGAATTAAACATTCATTATAAATAAATCTATTCCCTGAATCTTGTCCTTCCTTTTTTATTCTATTTTTTTCTTTTGCAGGGAACCATAAAAAAGAGACTCGAATACACTCTTTTTCTGAACACTTTACAAGTTATTCCTCAACTCCTGGCTTAAAAAATCGCTTTTTATAGGCTTTTCATAACACTGGTAATTTACTCGACCTATATATACACTGTATACCTGCCATATATGTCGAGTAGATGTAATTTATAGATTAGAATGTAATCAATACATCCAATTCTTTAAAAAGGAGCAGTCTATTGATACTCTGTGCTGGAGTACCTAATCAGAATGCCATCTTAACGAGATCTTGGCTATAAATATAGAAGCTTAATAACTATCTTGATAACAATTCGAAATCTTAATGACCATTAAAATCCATTTTCTAATATTTTCAAAGTATTACAGAACCACTTTTCATTCATAAACGGCATGAATCGAATTTTCAAAAACATGATAAAGTCTCCCTTGAGACAGCAGACAAACAATTTATTTTTTCCCTGGAAACAATTATACTCATCCATCCCCCTACATATCAACTTACAAAGCGTTATACACCAAGGTTGTTCCATCGTCGTCTTATAATCATATAAGGTATAGAAAACTGAATTTCAATTGAGACTGTTGAATTAGAAAAACATTTGCATGTATTTTATACGTTGATATTTGTGTACGCGAAAACCACATGCTGTTCTATTTTCGGAAGATCATATAAAAAACACACACACAAACATTGTTTTCTGCAGAACTTTGGAATTAATCTTTATAAATATGTGTGTGTATGTGATAATCATGGCCAAAATCCTTAAACAAGTAATAAGGTTCTTAAAAAATTAAGTTTGCAGAACATGATTGAAACCTCTATTATTAACATTTAGAGATTCAAAACTCTAAATTAACTATTATAATTGGATACTTGCTTATAGTCTATAGAAGCATATTCCTGTATTGCTTATTCCTTGTTTTAAAGCAACTGAGTCATACTTGATGTTAAATGGAATATTGTATATCTGGCAATTAATATTTTATGTCAACATTTTAAATCAAAAAATGCGCTTTGAGTTACAATGTGAACTGATAGTGTTTAGAGAACTGTCTGTTTCGCAGGGAACATTACATGATAATTTATTAAAAAAGGATTAATTATACTCTTTGCTAAAAATCTTGCTATATGTTATTCAAGTGATATCATTTATAAACAGAGTATACTGTATAGTCGTTGCTTTGTATTTCAATTCAGTATTTATCTAATAAGGTCATATGTTTCAGGGTCTTCAGATAATTACACAGTAACAAATATGCATAAAAAAATTCAAAATAAATTGTGCAGTAATATGATATGCTTAACGTCGTTATAGAAGATCCCTTTAGCAGTGTAGTTTCGTTTTTCAAAGGATACTGTAATATTTTATTAGGCTTACCGAGGATTAATGCTTTAGGGCGCCTTAGTGTGTGAATTTGCAGCACCAATCAAGAATAAAGGAAAAGGAGGAAAGATTTTATCCGATATAGATATTAAATATTTTTATTGTTCAATGCAAATAAATACCCATTTAGAACTCTGTGAGAGTTGATCATAGTTCTGAGGACGACAAAGCTAAACAAATGTATATTAGTACAAAGTTGTTTTTGTGTTTATAAATACGGGAAAAAACATTCTTTTAACGTGAGTCAAGAGTATATACTTTCCCTTAAACCCGCGCTCAACATACTCATTACAAGTAATTATTAAGTTGACAAAAGAGAACTATAACTTTTGCAGATACACTCACTTTCAACTATACTAGTTCTTTGTTTATTCATAAAATGGGGTTCTTACATTGTAAAAGCTGCAGGGCGAAAAGTAAGAAAGGCCATCTATTAAGCTTTTTATGTATTACTTTATACGCCGTAATACAAGGGGTCATATTACGAAATACAAGGCGCCATATTGCGAAATACGTGCATCATGTGTATTAACTCAAATATATGCTTCAGGTCCCTCACGCTATTGAACACTAAGCATCCTGTATTAAATAAAATTACCATCAATTGATGCTGTAGGTTCAACTCTTTAGAATAGTTAATTTCCAAGTTGCGAATAAAATATAGCCTGTTTTAATTCTGTGCTCTCTTATGAATGAAAATTTCAATGTTTATTAAAAAGCAAAAAATATAAGGACTAAAATGATGAAGATGTATGAAATAATGACTTGTCACATAGATACAAGAGATATTAACATTAAAAATTATAAGCAGATAATTCCAATAATTCTTTCTGGGTTTGATTGATGACAACCTTGTCCAAGTCAGGGACCTGTCCAAGGAATTGTTATCAGTAAGCTTTCCATGCAAATTGGATGACTGTGGTATAAAAAAAAAAAAAAAAAAAAAAAAAAAAAAAGCTGTATATTGTAAACCTGGCATGATAATGTAAAATGTGATACTTGAAAAGTCCAAGTGTAGACAAACCCTAGAATATTAACTTGCAGTTAAGATATTTAGGACTTGGCAAGTATTTCTTGAAAGCTACTTTCCACAAGTCCTATTTTTGGATGCACGTAAAGAGCATATGCTGCCCTGTTTCTGGTCATTTGTATAGTTGCTAATATTCGTCTTCTACATTTACTATGATAATTCTGTATAAATTGGGTCGAGCGGATATTTTTTTATGAAGAAAACTGTAACATACATTTCTGGGAATATAGTGAATAGGACTATCAATAAAAGCCTTCTATCTATTGTCGTTTATAACCTCATAAATTAAGATGAGGTTTTTGCTTTAAGAATACTATTCGGACTATTAGGGAAAAAAAATGAATGCAATAATGAAATCCGGAGATCTAAAAAGCGGCATATCCACATAAACAATCCCACTATGGCTTTTTTCTCGTTAACCCGGAGTATTTTAACCGTCTTTCCGTTTTGAAAAAAAATAAGGGTATGACCTCTATTGGACGATGAATTGTTTATTCCGTAGTGTTACAAAACTGTTTTCACAAAGCTCTGTGTAGTATGCACACTTTTATGCGAATACGGATAAGCAAGAAGTTCAACTAAAAAAATTTGAAGAATTTACCTTACTGCCCACTGACTCCCTTTATTTTAATTGTGTAATACAAATAATGTTAATCCATGTTTATTTTATGATCTTCAGTACTAGCAAAACACAAACACGTCATTGAACGACATTCAATTGAATCTCTATAAAAAGGCTCCAATGGGAAAAAAAAAGAGTTTCTATTATTTTCTCACTTTCATAAAACATAAATATGGCCCCTTTACAAGTAATCGGCGCAGGATTCGGGCGAACAGGTACAGATAGCTTGCGTGAAGCATTAAATATATTAGGGTAATAGAAAAGAATTTCCCTTGGGTTGTGTCAAATATTTATTTCATCCGTTCTAGATACAATACACATCATATGAGTTCTTTTTTCAAAGACGAAAACCTTGACTGCAAGCCTTTTATAGAAGCTCATAGAAATCCAGAAGCAATTGATTGGGACAAGACTTATGATGGTTTTGATGCAGCTGTTGACTGGCCAACCTGTACCTTTTACAAAGAATTGATGGTCAAGTACCCAGATGCCAAAGTACTCTTGACAGTACGCACACCTGAAAGTTGGTATGCGTCGATGTGTAAAACAATTATTCCAATGACAGGAAGATACAAAGAAATAAAATCTGAAAGAGCAAAAGATATAGCAGATATGGCTGCCGAAGTTGTTATGGATGGTATCTTGGTTGATGAAGAAAAGATAAAGGATGAAAAAACGATTCAAAAGTTATTTACGGATCATGTTGAAGAGGTAAAGAGACATGTACCTTCTGATAGATTGCTTGTGATGGAATTAGGTGAAGGATGGGATAGACTTTGTCAATTTTTAGGAAAAGAAGTGCCTAAGGTACCTTACCCAAAGACTAATTCAACCACTTCTTTTCAAGACAGAGTTTCAAAATATTTTGAATGATTTATAAATAAAACACAGATGATTTTTTTAATTGTCATTCTTAGATAAGACGCTGTATACGATCTGTTTGTATTATTCGGTTCCTATTTGCTATAAAATATTTATTTTTGTAACTTTGGTGGTATTCTTGGTATTTTATCGTGTTCTATCCATGTAAAAGCTGTCTTGAAAGTTTAAATATACTTCTCGATGAAGGCTTTAAAAGCAGTCTACTCAATCAACATTTTTCTATGAATTATACTAAGCTTATATTAAACATATATACATTTAGAACGATTTCATTACCACAAAGCTAATAAAATAAATACAGTGTATTCACCCATCTAGACCAATCATTTTATAAAATTATTTGCAAATTTAAACTGAGGGTATGCATGAAAGAGCCAGTTAATCTGTATGAGCAAGCCATATGCTGAATGCCTGCTTATGTCTCTCCCATTTACCCAGGATGTTTATCATTCTTCCTATGCTTAAAAGAGAAAGGATGGCCTGCTTTTGCTCCTAAGGGTAATCTAGTACCTGTATTACCAAATTGTTATAAAGTCTTTTCTCTTTCTTCATAGAGAAGCTATCTATTTAAAGCCCAATCGATATTAATTCACAGGCTTATCGTTTTCACTCATGAAATACTTTCTGGCTTTTCAATCACCATTAGAATGTTTACTATTTATGAATGATTGTTTGCGTTACCTGTAAACCATTCTTCTGAAGATTTAATAAAGGGGCAAAGTAAAAAAATAATAATAAAGCAATAGAATGTATGCATACATAATGGAAGAAGGAGTTATTTGTTTGGTTTTTACTAAATCATATTTGTATTAACAGATCAATCTACACATGGTATCAAAAAGCTCAAAGCAGCTCTGAAGAAGAGTATAATAAATCAATAGATTTAATAAGGCTTGCATTAGATAGAATATTTGAAGTGAAGTTGTTATGGTAAACCATTCATATATGTATATAACAGTAAAAAAGCGGTCAGGACTACTTCTCCCCCTTTTTTTAGCCACTCAATATTTTTACACAGAGAAAGCTTGTGGAATAAATCAATTCATATTAAATAATTTTTTAAATTTAGTAAAGCAACGCAAATAAATAAATACCCATAGCATAATACATACACATGCTTTTGGAACAAGTATGGCTAGCAAGAATAAAGTGCAATACACAACTCACATGCAAAAATAGGATACACATGATCAATAAGGTATTGAAATGACCAGTTAGAAATAGAAAATCCCCAAAATTAAAAGAAAAGAACGTTTGCTTTTGTTTTTATTGATGTTGTAAATCAGTGTAATTTGTGTTAATGTCAAAATATATCGTTAGCTAAAGTTCAAACCATGTTGATATTTCAAAAGGATCGTACGATTCTATTAGCTATTATGGGAATAGACAGAGCAAAGTACAAAGCTTTGCCACAAATAATAATTCCAAAAGTCAATATCATACAGACCATACATTGACAAGCAAATTGACGATTTTATTTCTTTGATAATTGAGATGATTCTTATAAGGGATGCGTTAAAAGTAGAGAGCACATTGTTTATTGTGAAACTTGCTGACAACACTGTACTCATGGATTTGTAACAAATGAGAGAAAACTTGATTGAAAATTATCCAAAGTATGGTTTATTACCTTATTCGAGAGATGTGCGTTTTAGATTTAAGGAAACTAGAAAAACTTATTATCTTGATTCAGATGAAATTCTCTTAACAAGGAAAATCGCATTTCACTCACGGCTAGTCGATAAGAACATGGGCTTTGAGATGAACTGCAGAAGTTTAAATAGTCTGAAGCCTCACTACTGATAATATTTGGTGATGGGATGAAGAATAAGGACAGTGTTTCCATGAAAAAGTTTTCTCCAGTGCCACCAATATTTTGTACAGCAAACTGCTTGAATGACAAAACTAAATACATTATGGATTAATAGATATAAATGAACACCTGACTTCCTAAGTACGTTTCTATTAGAAGCATTACTCAAGTTTATCTTGACTTATTAATCTAGAATAGATTTGCAATAGCTGCTGTGCAAGAAAGCTAGAAAGAAAACGACTAGCGCATGGAGAAAAGCTGGTCAATAGTATCCTGGACTGTAAAACCTACGAAATGCTTTAGCAACGAAACGTTAATGCAAGCAATAACATTCTTGATGTTGCAAACTCTGTTTTTAAAATCAAAGGGTGTCCAGAAGCTTTTACCAGAAAAATCGCTGTCGAGGAAACGGTTTCTCTTCCAAAGATTTAAGTGTTTGCATTATAGATAAGTTCATAACAAAATGATTCATAATTTCATAGAAAGTACTACTATATTATATTTTATCATTTAATCCATCAAATTTCCAATTATTATCATCAAATTATTTCAATTTTCTATTCCTCTTTTCTCAATCACTTTTACATTTTTCTCAAATACATGGAAAACACAGTAGCTGAAATTGGGAAAAGAAAAAGGAAGTCATAAGAAAAAAAAACTTTTCTTATTATTGTAAAGTAAAAGTAAAGGATAGGATGTACATTGACATATTTACATGATTCTGTGTTTATAGAATTAATAATTTTGGTTTATTTGCAAATATACAACATGCTGAGAAATAGGATTGTAAAAAAATACGAGCTTCATCGCCTTGCATTTATTTATTATCATTGCAAATGCAAATCAAGAAATCTATCAAAAGAGAGGTAGGAAACAGATAGAAATTGGTATTGATAAATGAATTCAAATCATAATAAGTTATAGCAGATGAATCAGGTGGAATGAAAACATTATAGGTGAGCCAAAAGATTGATTCTTTTTTAAAACAATATAAAAGCCATACCAATATCTATTTCATCCATCAACAACAACCTACATCTTCTGATATTGACATCATGACCGCACCAAGCGCCATGTCCAATACCACAGCCCTTGCCATTTCCAGCTACACTCGATCCAACCTCACGCAATCACAGCATGATCCCAACCCGTTTGTAGGAAAGCCAAATTGGGCCTCACTCTCAAACGATATCCCACCTGCCTCTCTTTCATGGAAAAAGCCGATCCCCAACCACAGCTTTCCACCGATGTACAAGGTGGGTGTGTCCAACATGACATTCGAGTGGACCGTGGACGCTAAGCATCTCAAGGTACAGCCCGAGAGCCTGACGATCGCCTTGGTCCATTCCCAAAAGCAGACGTGGACGGCTGCCGTCGTGGCCGGCATGGCCACGACGGCTTACTGGGATCTAGCGCATCTCCCGGCCAGTTCGCCTCTGATGGTCGGATACTATACCGTCTGGGTCTATGATCAAAGGGGTCCTAAGGCATTTCCGAGTCCTGGTTGGCTCATGCCGGACTCTCGGCTGGTCGTGGCCATGTATTCGACTGAAGCCTATGTGGATCGAACGGATGGTAAGTGAAAGTGAACAAGACAGGACGCTGATGGTTCGTTAGCCATGTTTTGTCCGACTTGTCATTTGGGAGGAACACGCTCCTTGCGTGCATCCATGGTGCCCTTGTTGTTCACGTTCAGTCTGGCCATGCTTACGTCTGTCATCATGCTCTCATCACTATTATGAATAAAAATATCAGAATGCGATTAAGCTAAATTAGATAGTAGGGGTCTTACAAGAGCAGGTTGTGACTTAGTTATTTCAATTTACAGAAACAGGCCACACTGGAAATAATTTAAGAATATTAAGTCGGTAATATTCGCTTGAAATTCAACATTTTACTCGAATATCACCAAGTATTGAAACGGCGCATTTCAAGCGAATTTTATAGCAGTTGGTAATGTTTCAAGTTTTACTCGAATATTACGCACGCCAAAGAAACACTTGAAGTTGATCTATAGACCAGAGGAACAAGAAAAGGAAAGATAAAGTGCTGTGATCTTACTTTATTTATCATTCGATCATTTTGAGCAACATATAATATAAAATTTTTTCAAAAATATCTATGATATGTCTATAATATCTTGTTCTTTGATCTTCAAGTGAGGTCAAGGGTTGGTGAGTGGGGACTTTATCTTTCCTTTTCTGGTTATGAAGGCCTCAATCAATTCCTGAGAGAAATTAATTTCGACCTTGAATCTTATTATTATGATTTGTCTGTCCTACGATTAAAGAATATATTTTTTAAATTTAAATAACCCAATTGAGCACATAATCACTTCTGGGATTGAATTGCCCGGGTCAGATCGAAGAGAGGATAAAAGAGTGCTAAAAACCTTTTTGATAGTCAAAAAGGAAAAAAGGAAAGGGAAGGGAAGAGGTATAAAAGAACTCTAGATCCTGTCTAGGAGAGGGTTGTGATAGCTGTAAGGGGGAGCGAGATCAAAAGACTCCAAGAAATTGTGGTCTATGAGCCCAGATTGGAGAAAGTAGTTAGTGGCAGCGTTGTAAAGAGGAGCCTTGAGACGGCAGAAAGCAGAATCAAGTCGTTGAAGGAACACATGTCGAGCAAGTTTAGTTTTTCTCTCAACGGATTCATTGAGAAGCGTAGGATCACGAATGATGGTGGGGCTCAGAGGGTTAAAGTCGTCACGAATAGTGATTTTGTGTTTGTACAGCTGAAAACGGAGCTCAGGTTCGAAACCCGTATGGATAAGGAAGCTGGCCACATTTCGATCTGAATATTGAATATCCAGAATGCGGTGTGTGTTAATGTGCAACTCACGAAGGTTAGCACGGAGTTGATGGATGGGGAGGCGACGGTGAATGGGAACGTGAATAAACGTGAAGCTGGAAGGAGCAGTAGGAGAGGAAAACTGCCGAGCAATGGCAGCTAAACTGTGCTTGGGTTTGAGATTCGGAAGCTTAGATACCTTGGTTGTAGGAGAAGCAGCATCATTGCTGGGGGAGCGTGGACGTTTGGAGGAGGAGGGAGTAGAATCAGAAGGAGGACTGGAGTTCGCAGTTGGTGTGGGTTCAGAGGATACTTGCTTCCGCAAAGAAGCGTTTTCCTGTTGCAACTGGTGTATCTTGGCATTAGCGATTGCGAGTTCATTTTGTAATCGTTGAATGGTTTGAAGGTGGGTGGACATGATGAATTATTTCCTTAAAAGGAAAAAATTACCAAAAGTGTTTGGGAAGCGAAAGAGAGTTTGTCTGTCCTACAGTGTTTTTGGTTTTTTTCTATTTTCGTTTTATGTCCAGTGGACTTGATAGTGTGAGATTCGCAATGCTTTCTGCTTTGGTAGGCTTGATATAAGTTATTAAAATAGCGTTTTATTAATTGAATAAAGTATTGGATAAAATAAGTTCCAAATAGAGTAGATAATTCGAGTTATAAGTTCGCTTGTGTAGAGTGACTACCAGATCTTGTTAAGTAGATCAGACTGATTTGAATAAATGTAAAAGTAATAGGTAAAAGATAAAATAAAAAAGAGATTACAATGAAGTATATGATTCAAGGGATTATTGGTTCTTCCTATTTATAAAATAAAAGAAGTATTTTGTTTCAAAGGAGATTTATTTGGATAAGGTAAGATAATAATAATAATAATAATAATAATAATAATAATAATAATAATGCTTGATAAATTGTTGATATTTATATGTTTTTGGTTTTCTTGATTTTGTGTTGTTTTTGGGTTTTTGTGTTTTTCCTTTGAATTATGAATTTTGTTGAGTGCTTCAATTTCATTGAGTTTTCAAAATTTTTGAGGGTATGAGCTTAGTTCAGGTACGAACTTTCTTCGGCAAGTGGTACAGTTTGACTAAAAGGGTCTCTATTTTCGTCACAATAGCTAGGATATACAATACTTACAAATGGTGAACTAAACTACATTGGGAATGATTATTCTACAGAAGGGAAACGGACCAACATTTTTTTCCAGTAAATTTTTTGCGATCAATGTCAAAGAAAAGAACCGAGTGAAAAGCCACAGAGACCAAGCCGGAAACACAGTATGAGCTAGATGTACCATGAAAATCTTGTCCTTCAACATGGTTCGAACCAGCAGCCATCTGTTTGGTAGACAGACGGTGTGCCAATTTGACGTCCCACCACGGGCTAATGATTTAAGGTTGGTACAAACTCTGTCCATTTAGTAAGATTTCCCAATTTTTTTTGACTATTACCTATCCAATTAGATACTTGAGTAGAAACTTCTGGTAGGAAAGGTGTATACAGATGTAGTGGATATATCTTGCTAAGTAATCGTACAGAATGTAACGGGTAATTTAGATCCTCAAACAAATAGTATTAAAAAAGCTAATCGAAGCTGCTGCTTTAATAAAATTGATAGTATACCTTTTGTAGTAAGTCACCATTAACAGCTTTAAGCAAAGTAATAAAGCAAAACAAATCTCGATGAACACCTCTTGAAGAGTCAACTCTTACCCATAGTTGCGTCACAGGTTAGGGAATCTGCCAAGCCCATGGAGATTTGTTCACAGTGGAGCGACCATTGCATGTTACAAACAAAAAGTAAGCCCTACCATGCAGACTGTGGCCTTATTCTTTGCTTACTTCATCATTACAATAATTTCGATGAACAACCTTCGGTTTTAGGAAAGCCAACTCTGGGTGGTGTCGCCATTAGTTGCGTCACAGTATTAGGGATACTGCCAAGTCCACGGAAATTGTACATGATCTGCTCTTTCTACATGCTACAAAAAGCCCTACCATGCAGAACAAGCTTTTATTGAGACATAAATCCCAATAAGACCATGTTTGTAATGATGATGGATAGGAAAAGAAAAAATAATTTCTTGAGGGGAGTTTCGAATTTACAAGTAATGATGACGTCAAAGAAAACTCGATTTGGGCTTTGCTAACTACACACTTAAAGTATTTTAACCTTTTTTTTTATGGAGTTGGAGCTCAAAACTATAAATTTTATTAAAGCTGAAAGTGACTAGCACATTTCAAAGTGATGGATAGCCATTCACTGCAATTGTTTTGGGGTTTTGTGTTTTGAACTTTTTTTTTTTTTAATTGTTGTTAATATTGTGAGCTGAACTTGAGGAAGGAGAAAAAACAAAACTAAGCGAGAGGAAAAGTTGCTACAACTATAGGAATAGAAAGGGGAGAGGGAGACGCCGTTAGCAATCATATATTCACCTATTGCAATATCAAAAAAGCGTCTGAAAGACGTAAACACAGAGGGGGCATCATAAGGGACTGCATCGAAGACAAAGCACTGATGGTACTTCCAAATGACTACCAGCGCTGAAGAGAGTACCACAAAGGGAGAGATATGCTGCCACAAGGCTTGATATATTTTTTTTGTAAATAGTTCTTTTATTGGGTGAAAGATAATAAACATCCATTTCATTTGAATCCGTAAGTATTGAGTGATAGGATCAAGGAGACCAATACCGCCCTGACTTATAGGCATTGTAAGTCTATCCATGAAAACATAAGGAAACTTCTTTTGCCACACGTATTGATACGTTAACGACCTGATCTCCTTCAAAAAACGCTGAGTCGGATTGAATAACCTCAAGCAATACCATATCTTGGATAGAACCAGCAAATTAGCAATCGAGGCTCTACCACGTAATGACAATTATCGTTGGGAGTATATTTGAAATTGTGCTTTGAGCTTCTCAAGGAGCATATTCTGGATGCTGTCACGTTGCATGATCGTATAAGGAAGGTAATATCCTAAATAGCGGAAGGCGGACGGCGAGTGCTTGCAGTGGTATGTGGTGATATGATTCGACTGTAGTAATGCTGACCATGACTGAGACTTACAACCGTCCAGAGAAAAAGCTTCTGTCTTGTCTTTGTTGAACTTGGAATTAGAAACAGTGTTGTACTGAGCCATATGAAACTGGAGGCGATCAAAATCCGCCACATCTTTTACAAACGCACAAATGTCGTCTGCATAAGCAATGCATTTAATACACTGAGAATCGGTACCGTCGGAGGGTAGGTAGTCTTGATACTACTGATCCTGCTGAATAGAGAATAAAAGTGGTTCTCAGGCTATATTGAAAAGGAGGGGTGATAGGGGGTCACCCTGTCGAAGTCCTTGTTCTTGAACTGTATCTGTAAAGAAACTATTGACGTTAATAGCAATAGAATTATTGAAGAACAATTGGTGGATGCAGTGTATTACGGATTCTGGGGATTTCATCATTCGGAGCATCTCCAATAGATATTCTGGTAGCACTCTATCATACGCCTTTTCTTGATCTAAGAGTAGCCCTAATCTCGGGTGGTGCTCAAGTCTTGATTATTGTAAAATTAAATGGACATACATGCCATTCTCCCCAATGAATCTTCCTTTTATAAAACCTTTTTGAAATGGTTTTATGAGTTTTGTCATCAGTGGTGCTAGACGGCGAGTCAATAACCTAGTGAAAATTTTGGCATCGCAGTTGATAAGAGCGATAGTCCGCCGGTTTTTCAATTCGGTCAGATTCCCTTTTTTGGTAAAAGCCGTATTCGGATTTCTTTCCAAGAACTTGGGAAGATCCCTTTACATAGTGCATCGTCATAAATTTGCCAAATCAACTTTTTGAGACATGGGAGGCTATAGAGAAAATGTAGATAAGTGTACCCCAATCCATCACTACCAGGACTACTCTGTTTTGGACATCGCTTCGTCATGTATATTATATCGTCAAAGTCGAACTTCTGCTGTAGTTTCTGGTCTTCAGCTTCAGAGATTTCATGGTCAAAATTAACAGTGCCGAGATAGTCTCGAATGTGTTGTATTCGATCAGGATCCACTGTATAGAGCTGCTGATAAAAGGTGTTGACAATATTCCTCATGAGGGTTGGCTCTGAGTGAATGACCGTTGGATCGGCCGCAGTTGGATCTTCAAATTCGGTCATGCATTGTTCCAACGTTCGCTTCTTATGCATACCCTTCAGATATGTGATGTTATTTTCCCCATTTTCCTGCCAATGAATCCTTGATTTCAATCTTGCTATTTCTGCCAGTTCTTTTTGTAATGTCTGTAGTTGCAGATCAATTGGTGGTATGAGCTGCAATCGAATCGCTGGTGAGGGTTTTGTACGCAGGATCCTGTTACGTTTTTTCTCCAAGGTTTTGATTGTTTGTGACTGCCACTCCACATAAGCAATGGAATAAGAACGAATGATTTTTGCTGTGAGAATCCTTACCTCCTCCCATTGTTGTTGTGGGGTTCTATCTAGATCGGTACGTTGTAGTAGTTTGCTAATACCTTTTTCTAACTTTTGTTGTAAAGGCTGATGAGAAGCGTAGGAAGGATCAGCTCTCCATAATCCAGGTCCAAACTTCGAAGCGCCAAGTGTGTAGGTACTCTGTAGGATGGAATGATCTGACCAGGCTGGATGCAAACATGTGATAGCTGTGTTGGAAAGGCATTGGTGCAGTTCTGAGCCAAGGTAAATATAGTCGATGACGGAGAGTATCATATGGTGGGGTGTTGCCGCTGAAAACTGTGAATCTCTTCCAAGTTGCCTATTTTCATGGCATTGTGAAAGTTGGCCGCTAACAGAGCTATCCATAGTGGTGAAGTAGAGGTGTTGAGCAAGGATGGTTTTAGTATAGAATAGTTAAAATCCCCTGAGATAATTAAGCGATCAAAAGATATGGTTGTTCTATATTCTTGAAGCATAATTGTGAGATGTTGAAAAAACTGGTGACGCTCCGTAGCTGAATTAGCTGGGGCATATATATTTAAAATAAAGAACGGTTCATATAGTTGTTGTGGGTGTTCGACTCTGCAGAGTTGAAATCTGTCAGATGCAAAGGAAAGTGATGTGTCGATAATGTTAATGTCATATTCGGCGGAAAATGAAATGATGCCCACATGCTTTGTCCAGCTGGATTGTGTAGGTTGAAATAAGATGTTAAAGCTATCAATTATGGATGGTGTAGATGCGTGAGTTTCTTGTAAGCATAGTATGTTGAAATTCAGTAAGCGTAAGTATCTAATATATTCTTTTTGTGTTTGTGGGGATTGTGATTTCACTAAACGCTAATAGTTTAGTGATGCATATTGGCATATAATATTTGTCATAATTGGTTAAGATTTTGATTAAAGATGTAGTTTCCCTGAAACTTGGGAACCCTGATCTGGTACTGTTGTCATATTAATTAGTATGTTCAATTGGTTGTTCAGCATATTGATTGTTCAGAGTTCGTCTTCTGTAATAATGATGGGTCCTTCTCCCGGTACTTTGGTGGTGGAGGCTGGATCAGGCGGTATTGACGATTCCGTGTCCTTTAAAAGGCTATCTACTTCCATTTGATCAATATCCCTTGTCGCTGAACTCGATTCTTCCATCTGTTCTCCATCCGATGGTATGTAATCCGAGTCGTCGGTATCACTGGCCTCTTCGTTAGTTTGATCCTGTTCAGTTTGCATGGCGGAATTATCTGTGGCCTTGTCGGTGGATGGCTTGGAGGTTGTCTGTTCGAAGGAAGTGACTCGGTTTTCTCCTTTAGCTTTCTTGATGGGATTATGTGTCTGATTTCGAGGACACGCAAAAGAACGGTGACCAAACTGGTGGCAACTGTAGCATACTATGCGTGCTTTGGACTTTTCGCAATCAAACTTTGTATGACCAATCTTATGGCAATATCTACACCATGTAGGCATATTGTCCCAAGTTGCATGAAATATTTCAGGTCTCTCTTTGCATCACTGGATATTGTGGTAGAGTTCCTGATAGATGCTGGATACCTGATCTGTATTTTCAATAGGTACTGCGAGGACTGCATATCCAGCCCCCATAAAGAAACCAGTGGTCGCCTCGGTATGGATACCGACATCCTTAAGCTGACCAAAAGGAGACAAACTCTTTTTCAAACCCTCGAGTACTGCTTCCCGAGGTAACATAGGTAAATGGGATAATTTCACCCTAATCATCTTGACTGTATCGTCAACATCCTGGCGTGGTGTAACTCGGAGTTTGAGTTTAGAGAAAACTACCCCGTTAATCAAAATCTCGTTCTCGTCCTGTTCAATGTAAAGTTCCAGATACTGGGTAGAACTATCTCTGAGTATATTACATGTATACACGTTAGGGTGTTGGTTCTTTAGTTCCTGCATACACTGCAAGTCAGTGTATTGCGATTTCACATGAGTAATATCTAGCATGATAGCGTTGGCTGATCTTGCTGCTCTGTAAAAAATTCGTGATTGATATTCTCTCAAGGGAGAATCAGAATCTTGATCGGGTGCTGTTATTCCTTGATACATCAATGACACTGGTTGTTTGGCTGATATTACTTGAGCATAGGATCGTGGTTTGGGTTTGGTTTTGGGTTGTGCAGTCTTTTCAGGTTCCGCAACCAACGGAGAAAGGAATGAATCTACTGTACAGTCATTTCAGAAAGTAGAGTCGCATTTTGTAAAGTTTTATAATACAATTCATATGTGATTGCGACAAGTCACAGCGACTTTAATTTCTGGAAATATTGCTAATTAGACCTGAAGAACAAAATAGGAAATGTTATTATGCTAGAATCTTCTTGAACCTTTATTTCATAGCGAATTCAAAGATATATAAAGGAATAAAAACAAATTATTATACTATTAATCTTCTTTTTCGCTCGGTCATTACCAGCTTATTACAATATTTCTTTCTGTCAAAAGCTTACATTTAATATTTCAATGTCCTCTATGGAAGAACAATTTCACATGATACAACAGCAGATTGCTGCTTTACAAGAACAAATCAATGGTGCTACTACTACTCCTATGCAGTCAGCGGATGACACTGCTCCTCTCCCATTACACTCAATGGGTACTCGACCCCATTACGACTGGTCTCCTTCAGAAGGTCTCACAGAATTAATGAATCTTGATGCTCCACTACATACTTCGGCCCTACTCTCTGACTTGGAACGCAAAACAATTATTGAATCCTATCCTCCTATGGCTCATTTAGACTATAAGGCCCCGGCTACTATTCCATCAGCTGAACGAATGATGAACAAAGGCCAACGTTATGAGGACAACTCTCTCAAGCAGCTACAATATCTATTGTCAGCTGTATACCGTCCTCTTGACATTCTCAGTCATGAACTGGTCTCATCTGAAGCAGGCAATCCTAATTTGGAACGCTATTGTACAATGCTTCGAGATGTCCACAAACTTTTATTGCATGTTGGTGCATCTATGACACATACTCGCAACAACATTGCTCTCCGTGCGGTTAATCCTTCCTTTTCGATGAAAACCGGAAATGAGGTCAATTACACACTCCCATTAGATGAGTTCCAGAACACCCTGATTCAACAAACGGCAGCACGCAAGGCCACTCGGGAAGCTACAATCAACAAACGTCAACGCCGTCGTTTTCCAAATGGCAACTCTAGTTCCTCTGGCTCTTTCTTGAGCGGTCCAGATCAGCAGTTTTTTCGGGCAGGTCCACCCTCAGAGCAGGGTGGTTTCCCCAACAACACCAACACCAACTTCAACTACAACAGCAACCACAGCAACAGCAACAACAGTTCCAACAATTTCAGAAACAACAACTTTCGTACCAACAGCAACAACAACAGCAGGAAGAACACCAACCCTTTTCGTCAGTAAATCCAACAACTCCAACATCACCACTAGCATCAACACCCACAACAACCGACCCAGTAGGCGGTCGGCTCAGCAAATTTCATCAAAAATGGCAAACAATTTCAATCAACTCATTCGTAAACACTACAATTCAACACGGTTACAGAATTCAATTCCACACACTTCCACCAACAACAACAACACCATCAGCTATCCAACCTTTTGGCGACGAGCAGATACCATTGATCGATCAAGCTATTCAAGATCTACTGTCCAAGCAGGCAATAGAGCCCGTCTCCGATGTGGAAGTTCGCACGACACCCGGCTTCTACAGCTCGATGTTTGTCATCCCCAAGAAGGATGGCGGCATTCGACCGGTTTTCAACCTCAAACGCCTGAACCAATATCTGGACGCTCCTCATTTCAAGATGGAAACTATCAGGGAAGTAGCACTAATGATCAATCCAAACGACTACTTGGTCTCAATCGATTTGTCCGATGCATTTCTACACATAGGTCTTCATCCAGAATCGAGGAGATTCTTACGGCTCAAATGGAAAGATCAAGTTTACCAGTACTGTACGACCGCCTTTGGTTTGTCTACCAGTCCATTTGTCTTCAGCAAAGTTTGCAGACCCATATTAGAACACTTTCGCTCTCAAGGCTATCGGATTTCGGCTTATTTAGACGACTGGATTTTAGCTGCAAATACAAAACAATTGGCTATACAACAGGCACAGACAGTGGTGAATCTACTCCAACAACTAGGCTGGTTAATCAACTTCAAGAAATCGGTCTTGACTCCAACTCAGCAACTGAAACACCTCGGCTTTGTATTGAATACCAAAACCATGACGGCTTCTCTGCCGATGAAGAAGTTGAGGGATCTTCGCAGATCTATCAAACAAATATTGGACCATCCACGGAGACAAACCCCTCGAGTCATTCACAGTGTTACCATGAGGATTCAAGCAACCACCTTCGCCATATTTCCGGCACGCCTGTACACTCGTCGTTTGTTATACCACAAGAATCAAACGGTACATATGGACAAGGATTGGGATCACCCAGTGTCGTTAGATCAAGAGAGTCAACAGGAGCTACAGTGGTGGTACAACAACCTCAAGCTTTGGAATGGCCGCTCATTTCTGCCTACAACTCCATCGGAAACTGTGTATGTAGATGCCAGCAACACCGGTTGGGGATGCAGTTGGAGGAATCATCGAACTCATGGATATTGGACACCCGAAGAGGCTCAACAGTCCATCAACTGGAGAGAACTCAAGGCAGCATATCTGGCTTTACAGACATTTCCAACTCTCAGGAATACAACGGTTCTAATACGAACAGACAATACAACCAGTATGACATACATCAACAAACAAGGTGGCACTCGTTCTCTTCCTCTTATGACGTTAGCGACTCAAGTATGGACATGGTGCTTGAAGAACAACATTATGCTACAAGCCCAATACATTCAAGGCATTCACAACAAAGTGGCAGATTTCGAGTCGCGTCGCCAATACTTCAAGAACCTATGGATGATCAAACCAGCAATTTTTCAACAAATCAATCGGATGTGGGGCCCGTACTCTGTGGACCTATTTGCAGACCGAACGACCAGATTGTTACCAAAGTACGTCTCGTGGATTCCGGATCCTCACGCTATCCATACGGATGCGTTTACCATCCCGTGGAAGAGGTTTCCGCATCCATTCATCAACCCTCCATGGAATTTGATTACTCGGGTTCTTCACAAAATCATTCAAGAACGGCTTCCTCTGGTGACTCTAGTGGTGCCATACTGGCCCAGCGCGATATGGTTTCCCCTGGTACAACGTCTGGCTCTGATGGATCCTTGGCTGCTACCTCCACAATCGGTTCAAACAACATCACCTAGGACGCCTCACCCGTTACTACCGCAAAACTGGATGCTCTCCGTGTGGAAATTATCAGGAATAAACTAGTACGACAAAACCTCAATGCACAAGCGGTTGAGGATCTCTTGGCTCAGCGGTTGGTTAACAATGGCACTAACAGGCTCTATCGCAAAAACCAACTTCGTTTTCTGGCTTGGGCTACACAGCACAACGTTTCTTGTACGGCTTTTACTCCTTCGGAACTGGTGAATTTTTTGGCGGACATGCGTCAAGAGCATAATCTACAGGCCTCCACACTCAAGACTTTACGGACTGCGGTGGCTCATTTACACGACCTTTCTACAAGTATTAGTGAAGATACTCTTATTAACTCTTATTTAGACACTATCGCTAAGCAGGCACCACCCGTCTCAATCCACCGTCCAACCATTGATGTCTCTCCGGCTTTGTCTTACGCTCGTACTATTGCCTCCAGAACATCTACGACGGTCAAGTTGTTACAGCAAAAATTGGTTTTTCTCCTGGCAATGGCTGCTTTTCTCCGTCCCTCAGACTTGGCTCGCATTCCCTTTGCGTCATGTTCCATACTGGATAGTGGTCGCACCGAAAGAAACTCGTGGTAAACGTCGTATCATCAAGCCTTTCGCGGTTCACCCACATACGGAAGATTTCGAATTATGTCCTATTCAATGCTTTAAAGCACTCCGAGATCATCCGGCTCTACAAGCTCGTCCAGCCAATTCAAATCTCTTCGTCAAGTCCAACAATGTGCATCAGCCATTATCTGCGTCGACTATATCTACGTGGTTACATCGTGAATTTATCTCTCTGTGCACCAATGAATCTGGGGTCTCTATTCGGTCTTTGGCTTCTTCTCGAGCATTGGATCTGGGTATTCCACAGGAAAGCATTGTGGCTCTTGGCAACTGGGCTTCATCGGATACTTTTGTTCGTCATTACCAGAGAAATCAAATGGCACAGATTGATTTTACATCTATGGTTCTGTCAAGTCAAGACGAATTTTTTGATGCTTCTGACTCCTTTTAGACTCTGGATCAGCATAATAACATTTCCTATTTTGTTCTGACGGTCTCAAGAAATTCTTTCGAGAAATTTCTTTCGACCTAGAATTGCTAATTAGACCTGAAGAACAAAATAGGAAATGTTATTATACCCACCCTTCAATTTTCTGGTTATTTACTTTATATATATTATCTTTAGACTTTCCCTCCCTTCTTTATTTTATTCTTTGACCGAGCTCAAATTCGATTAATAATATAATAATTTGTTTTTTATTTCTTTATATATCTTTGAATTCGCTTTGAAATAAAGGTCCAAGAAGATTCTAGCATAATAACATTTCCTATTTTGTTCTTCAGGTCTAATTACAGTCGTTCCACTGCCACTTGGACATTTTTTTGAAAAAGGTGGTCGGACTTTTGAGAAAAATCGATTGGTTTTTTGGATACAATTTGATCCGAAAAAGGAAATTAAGTTGCACACCTTTTTGAAAATAAATTGGTCAAAAAATAAAATTAGTTTGATCAACCCTTTGGTCGTATAAATTTGGTCAGGTAAAAAGAAAAATGTCTAGATAGGATTTTTATTGAGGCAGTTACCGAATTGGTTAACAGAGTGTTGAATAAAGTTTTGCAAATGCTCAACAGGAATAGCCTCACTTGCTTCGATGATTCTTGATCTGAGGGTCTCAATATCACTAAGCTTTGTTCGCTTCACTTTACTTTTCAAGACGGCCCAGAATTGCTCAATAGGATTAAGCTCGGGCGAGTAAGGGGGAAGATAGACCGGTATATATCCCCTTCTGATGATGACTGGGTCAATTATACTTGGTACATGAATTGGAGCATTGTCCATAATGATATGGAATCCTCGCATTTCAGGAAACTCATCCATGATATCCATAGTATCGCTAATGAATTGAGTATAGTGTCCAGAGGTAGTTCCTTTAGGAACGGAAATCCTGTCCTCAGGTGCTTTTCTTTTTGTAGCGCCAACAACCTTTCTTCTTTTGATATTTCCAGACTCTCTCATGGTCAAGTTGACGACACCAAAAGCAGAAATTGCCCCAACAACAGTCTGCGAATTGGCTTTAGTAGAAGGGGTTTCCACGATTGCAGCCGAACCTTTTGCTGACCAGCCTCTGCTACGGCGCATGTTGATGTCAAAGCCTGACTAGTCAACAAATACGCAGTTATTCAAGAAATTAATACCCTTCTCGGTCCACTCTTTAACCCAAGCTGCGCGGGCTTCAAGAGTTTTTTCACAATTTCTAGCAGTAGCATGGCGACTTACTACTTTGAGGCTGAGATTGCACTCTTCTTTCATGAACTCGGCGACCCTAGACTTCTTTATTTCTAGCCCAGCGAAGCTTTTGATCAGATCTTCAGTTGCATCCTGAATTGTTGCAGAAACATCCTCATCAAAAAACTTGATTAAGTGCTCTTTGTGGGCACCGTTCAACTGACTGACTGGCCTGTTGGAAGTACGGTTAGTCTTCTTCAAAGGGATGTTCTTTTCTGGATCATTATTATAAGCTTGTTTCCATTTTCGAGCTGTATTGTAATTAACATTTGCAGCTTTAGCTGCGTCTTTTGGTTTCATTAGTTTTTCATTAAGGAAAAAAAAATATCTTCTTCTGTCCTCATCAGTGTAAACATTGTACTGAGTAGCCCTTTCTTTTTTGGGCTGAGGGTCTTCCATAACGACATCACACTCATTCACTTCAAGTTGAAGCTTTTGATTTTTGATGGATTTACGAAGATCAGTCAAGCTTTTTAGTCTGAATGATTTCTCCTCACAAGATTGACCAAACTAATTTTATTTTTTGACCAATTTATTTTCAAAAAGGTGTGCAACTTAATTTCCTTTTTCGGATCAAATTGTATCCAAAAAACCAATCGATTTTTCTCAAAAGTCCGACCACCTTTTTCAAAAAAATGTCCAAGTGGCAGTGGAACGACTGTAGCAAGCTTGGTCGAACTTATTTTTACTTTTAGTTGAAAAGCTCTTTCTAATTTAGTCGAAATAAAGGTACACAAATGGACGAAATAAGCAAGTTCATTTGGTCGAAATGAGACGTCACTTTTGGTTGTAATTTATTTTTTATTGGTCGAATTTAGTCGAAATTGAAGTGGAAATACACTATTTCCAGAAATTAAAGTCGCATTTTGTAAAGTTTTATAATATAATTTATATGTAGTTGCGACAAGTCACGACGACTTTAATTTCTGGAAATAGTGTACAGTCAGAGTGGAAAAGAATTAAAACATCTGACAGCTAGTGGAAATAACAGGAGACAACTAATATGAAGATTATCACCTTACTATTATTAATATAAAACATATAAATATCCAAAGAACAATAAAATAAAAAGAAGTTAGTTTTCTATTATATTATAAATCTTGTCTATTGCTATAAATTATCATTTCAATGTCCGGAACTCGTTACACATTTATCGTTGGTCATTTAGATTTATCGTGTGCCCAAAGTTAATGTTTCTACAGTAACAAAATGTCAATTAATTCTCAATTCAAAAGCTTTAAGATGCCAAAAACTAAAGGACATAATAATTTCTTTCATGTATTTGCTGCTGAAAAATGGGACTTTTACAATTATTTTGTATCAACGCATGAAAATATCAATAAATTTAAAAGTTACAAACTAATACGAGACGATTATATTAATGGTATCCAGTGGATCTCAAGTTCAGAAGCGCCAATTGAAGTAAAAAACTATGTTACTGAACTCAAGGATAACCTTGTAAAGTACCAAATCCTAAACAAATTTATGATGTACTAATTAAATTACCACTATTACCTAGCCCTCCAAAGCAGCAGTGAAGGCAAAAAAAGCAAAACAAAATATCAAGAGCCCAGTTAATAACCATGGTATTATCATGTATAACAGTACCGCAGGCGACATTTTCTTTGGTGATAATGTAAATTTATTAATAGTGGTATATTTGATAATATAAATTCTAATTGATATATTTGTTAGGCAAAAACGAATGAAGACAGCAGTAGCAGAAATTGCGATAATAAAAAACGCAGTCTTGATAACAATGATGACATTTCTACAGGACATTTAAACAAGAAGAAAAAGCCTAATAATAAGGTAAGCATTGATATTATTTTCAAATTAAACACATTAGTAATATCTTGTTTAGATTTCTGGCTTATGGGAAGATTGGGTGAATTTTATGCTGGATGAAGGGAATGTAGAAAGTTTTCATGCTTACAGGTTAGTAAAAAACAACCAAAAAAAACATAAACATCATTAACAATTTACCGATAGCCCTGAGAATCACGGAGTGATTAGATGTGGTAGAGGAGTGTCGCCAAAGCCAAACCTTGATGATGAAATATACAATAGGCATATAGAGCTTCACGTCGATAATGAATATGTTATTCCAGATATTACTAAAGATTATTTGAATGGTGTAATTGATAGCGTAAATAGAAATAGCTAAACTACATTGTTGTCATTTTATTTCAACTAACCAAACTTAAAAAACAAGTCCAATCTGGAAGAATTTCGAAAAAAGGTCAAAGAAATCCCTGATACTGATAACCAAGATAATGAGATTACATTCAATTTTTTGGAAGATGTTTTTAGGGCTTGGTAAAAAATAGTTTAGTTACAAAGAGATTTCTAATTATTTTTGATTTTAATGTTTTAATTTCAGTTATAATTTTTATTCATCAAAGCAAAATTTGGAAAAAGATGAAGTAACTTTTAATGACATGCTTGTTTATCCCTTCTTGAAGGCAGCTGCGAACGCAGTAACAAATATAAAAAGCTGCTGTACAGAGTTTCGGGTGGGTGAAACACCTTTACAGTCAATGGCAAAGCAATTAAATGATAATGACGATTCCACAATTTATTATGCTGATGGCATAATCACTCTTTATGGAATGGAAGAGTTAGAAGTACTCCTTTTGGAAACTTCATCGTTTTTTGGGAGCAAAAAAAACGATAAAAAGTGTTTCGACCATCACAAGGGTCTCTTCGGTTCACTTTCTATGATCAAGACAGTTGCTGACGAATATTATCTTGGCTCAATTGAAAATTTTTCTAAAGTAAAAATAATATTTATTCAAGCTGCAGGTACGACATTTTATAATACAATATGTATTAAAATATTAAATACTTTTAAAAGGCAGGACAATATATATTTGGAGTTTGAAGTATATTGTAGAAGGCCCTGCTTACGAGCTTTGGTTAGAAGGACGTTTAGATATTAACCCAAGATTTGGTAGCAAAGTAGCAGAGTTACCAAAAATCATAAGCTTTTACTGGTTATTGAAAGTAAATGCTAATCAAATAAATTTCAAGATACAACTAACAATTTATTTTTCTTAATAGTGTTTATTAGAAGATTCTGTCAAAAGCATTTCCGCACTCAAGAATGAACATATGAAGAAGTTAAAAGAATTAAGATTTGCTTCTTTTCCCTCGAAAAGTCTTTCTACGATAATTAATCCAAGCATTCTGAGGTTAGTCGAAGAGGAAGATAAGGTTGGAATGCATCAACTTGGCCCATTTTATAAATAAAATATTTCTATGTATTATCTTTTATATATTAGTTGTATGAATACAATAGCAGTGTAGTTTAGCAATTTTGTTCAAAGATAATGGTAGTACTTTTTGACAATCAAGTTACTGAGTAACAAAAAATTAATATCACAGAATGGATCAACTAGAAGATAACCAACTTACATCTTTCATCCTTGGTGTACTTGTTAGCTGGTATACTTTTGGTGTACTTGACAAGTATCTAAAAGTACACTGAAAGCACATTCGAGTAAAAAAAAAAAAAAAAAGTAATATTTTATGCTAACGATAGATGAGTTTATTTCACAAATGAGAATTGCCTCACCAATTGTTCCTGAGAAGCTGCACGAATAAAGATACGACAGGTTTTAGAAGAAATTTTTAGATTGATCAAATTTTACACCTGGCCCACATGTACTTTTGAGTTATTGGATATCTCAATCGATGATCACCAACAAATTTACAGAAGTGCTTCCAATGATTAATTTTTGGACTCCTGACCCTCCATCTGACTTAGTATACACTGAATAACTGATATGATTATTGCCATCAGGCATGGTGCATTCGGTTGATTCTGAGTGAAAATCAATATTGTTGTTTCTATAGAGTAAACTTCAGCAGCCAAAATAATTAAAGCAATGCCATAATCTTGAATAATAGAACCATTGAACAAAGGAGGTATCAATTCCAAAAGTTGAGGGTTCAAGCGGCAATCATAATTTAAAATTCTTTTTATTTTACTGTTAATTTCTGTATAAGGACCTTGCTTTTTGATAATTCTTGGTGTTGCAGAAACTTTGACAGACCTTTGAAGAATAGAGTCATCTTTGTCTGCCATTTGTGTTAGGGTACCTGCCGCTTGTTAATCTTTATACACCTTTTCATTTTGGTCTCTACTGAATGAAATTCGTCCGGAAAATACTTTCGATACAACATCATTTTCAAATGGAATATTCTTTGATAGCACTAATGAATTTTCATTTGACAATAAACACAACGCTGATGCAGTATCATTAGAATTTTGTTTGAAAAATTCAAGCTTCATAGGTTGATAATAAGCAAGTTTGGTGTATTGAATGGCTTGGTGTTGATTAAAGTTTGAATGAGTTAAAGCACGTTTCGAGCCTTCAGCAAATGTGAATTCAGAACAAGTTTCAAACTTTCTTTTTTACGATTTATACATATCCCTGTGGTATTTCTTATTGTGTTTATTTTGTATTGACAGTATCTACGATATGATCTAGTGTGTGTTTGACTGTTTAAATGGGTATTTTGAGTAGTTTCATTGATCGATTTCAGCTTCATTCTTTGTCATTAAAACTTTTTAAAAATGCTGATTGAAAATAAAACGCGTAGGATATTCCCTCTTTTTTGATCACAACAAAATGGATTTATGCTATTCAGACGACTGTCCCTCAAGCAAATTCATGCGTAAGTGTCCTATGTGACAATACTTAGAAAGAAAAAAAATTGAAAGTTGCCAAATATATCTCGTATGTGTTGCCATTTTTGGTCAAGATTACTGCCAAATTTAGTAAATTATTTCTGCCAATAAGAAATAAAAATGATTGCCATAATTTTCAAAATGTTCCGCCGTCGCTCTTTCATGAATTTATACGTTACACACACTACGAACATTAACTATGCCTCCAGGCTCTACTAAACCTGATAATAATAACGACAATAACATGAAAAACCTTAATAATATTCTATCACAGGATGAAATTGATTACTTACTTTCTCATTTCGAGACCCATCGCAAATCTCTGAGATGTCCTAATTGCGAGAAAAAGGGTATTTTCCGCCGAAACGGCTCTAATAAATCTGAGCCTCCACAACCTATTTTCCGTTGTCATGGTTGCGGCAGCAGCTTCCGAGCCAAAGCTATGTTGAACATTTTTAATTCCATATAGCCTACTTCTGCAAACACACAAACATTGATGAATCCTGAATTTTCTGGCGCTACGTCATCCCAAGTGGCACAAACCGACAACAGCCAAACTGATTCACAGTCTCTCCTTAACATGATCCAACTATTAACAAAAGAATTAGCTTCCGCAAGAACTGAAACTGAACGACTTCGAGTCCAGACAGCACAACTCCAGGAACAACTAAATCAACAGAACAACGCCTCGAATCCCACAAATCACTTGAACCCATCCGAGTTTCCTCCTTTTCAGAACACTGCAACAGCACTTTTACAATTAACTCCATGGCACCAACCTGAAAAACTTCAGAAAATTAAAGATCAATTGACCGCTCAACGACAACAACGACGACTACAACGACAAGAAGCTGCAGCTCGTCTGTTACAGCCACCCTCTACCAATCAAAGATTTAAATATATCTACTTGCCTATAAAGGCTAGAGTATCCATTGGACAGGTCCGCTCTTGCTTGCGCAAATTGGATATTAATAATAACCGTATCATTGACATACACTACCCTGATCGTAACATTGTCGCCCTTTTGATCCACAATGATTACGAAGACGAGCTCCGACAATAACTATAGCGCTTCAAAGTAATCATCAAAAGAGGAATTTAATCCTTGCGATCCTCAAGTACTTCGTGATCCGAAATATGCTGATCGCACCCCTGCAGAGCGAGAATATCTTGCTTTTATACACCACTGCAACCGCATTGAAAGAGCTCTACAATACATTTGAGCCCCAGTTAAATTTGCCATTGCCCGATACTTTTATTCAAATGGCTGGATCAGCAAACGACTTTTACAAGAAACTTTGCCGACACGAACAATAAACAGACAGCAAGATATCGATATATTCTTTTCCGATGATGATCACATGAGCACCTTTGAAGAAACTAAGGACATAAACCAAGCCACGGCTCCTATGGATGATACAGCCTCCATATGAATCCAATCACTATTACTCTCTCCAATGCCACAGGCCGAGCAAAACAGGCCATATCGCCAATACTCCATCTTGCCCAATCTTCCTCGGTTCTTATTACTAAAACTTGGCTTTTGCCACCTAACAAATACCCTACCCACTGGAAACAATTTCACACATATGATATCAAACTACAAACCCTAGCTACTAAGGGTCATCGAGGTATCAGTCTTCTTATCAAACCAACCTGCCCATATCATGTTCATCACCTACCGAACGACGACGACATGTCGATTTCCCAATACAAACTCTCCTCCATTATTGCAGACACTCTTGTACATTGTGTTTATCTTCCTATCTCGCTCGACAATCAAGTCGCCAGTCAGGTCCTGGATTCCTTACCACGTACAGCGCCCGATATCAAGCATATCATCCTATGTGGCGACTTTAATGCAAGAATGGGATTTTATACCGGAGATAACTCTACAAACCCCAGAGGAAATACGATATATAGATGGCTACAAGGACACAATTTCATCTTATGGAACCAACGTCTTGCATATGGAAACCCCACTTTTATAGCACACCATGGTAGCAGCATTATAGATTTCTTCATGAGCGATACTGAGCTATGTAACCCTTCTGTAACAATACGGGAAGATCTTTCTTTGGATTCTGCACACAAGATGATGTCTTTCTCATATCATCCAACATATTACCAGAAACCCACAGTCAATAACCACGTACCACCTGGAAACTCACAAATTTGCAGGATGCTAAAACAAGGAATTAATATATTCAAAATTTTCAAAATGCAGCTAACAACGTATCAATGTCGATCGAAAACAATAAACAACAGCCTTAGGATCAACAGTCAGCAAGAGATTTTATTGAAAAACTAAATGATGGCATTTGTCAAGCAATATGTATATCACTGGATAACATTTGCGGACGCATATGCCAACAAACCGACCCATTAAAGGGCTTTTGGACAGCGGAAATGAGACAAGCATAGGAGACTAGAGAGTACTACTATAGGAAATGACATAAAGCATACGGTCTGAATAAACTCCATCCCTGGTGACAGCATCAACAAGCACGTACAAAGCTGAGGCGTCTTATCCACCAACGACGTCGAGAAAGCTGGCGTAAGTTCTGTCATCAGATGGCAATTGGAGAGTATACAAAAGCTATTTCTAAACTCAGTCGTATCCGTAAACATCGCGCCCTACGACCCAAGTTTTCTACACCTCAAGGTCCTCAGCATGCTGCAGACATAATGGCTTCACATCTAGAGAATATCTTTTCGGTAAAACTACAAATAGAAGTACAAAGAAACAATATTTATAATCCAATTCTACCCTTTGAGATAGAGTGCCCAATTACTGCAGAGGATATACAAGAAACCATTAAAAATTTACCAACAAAGAAAGCACATGGGGTAGATAACCTCCGGAATGAAATGCTACAACATATGCAACATCTACTGTACCGCTCCTTCTTTCGCTTTTCCGTTTATGCTGGATGTGGCCTTACACCCCACAATCTTGGCGTGTTGCTCAAGTTGTCCCGATATATAAAAAAGGCTCCACTGACGAACCGAGTAATTACCGACCTATCAGTCTAACTTCTATCTTTAGAAAGATCTTGGAACGTTGCATACAATATAGCTTGCAAACTGACGGATACCCACTTGACATTGCACAAGGCGGTTTTAGAGAATCCCGTGGTGCGATAGACCAAGCTCTTTGCCTTGCAGAAATCTGCCATATACTGCGTTCACATTATCATACCAAGTCCGTACTAACCTTTCTGGATATAAAATCCGCCTATGATACTGTCGACAGGAACTATATATGGAAGATCTTACAGCCTTATATATCCTCTCCACTCCTAGGTCTTCTACGCAACTTGTTTGAGGAAGCCCAGATAGAAGTGCTCCTCTCAAATGCAACTTCTAGGCGTTTCCAACCAAAGATTGGAGTACTTCAAGGATCCATCCTCTCACCCTATCTTTATTCGGTATATATAAATCAACTTCCGGTATATCTACGCCGTCAAGCTATAGAGGATGATACACCCCCATTATATTTAGCACCACTCTTGAATTGCTTACTTTACGCGGATGATGTGTTTTTGATAGCCAACAGATCAACAATGGTTGATCTACTACGAAAATTCGAAGAATATAGTATACAAATGGGATACCGGTGGAATCCTTCAAAATGCGTCATTTTGGATAACCAACCACAAACAATAGAATAGGCTATCTATGGCCAAGTTCTCCCGCAAGCGACAACTTTTACTTACCTAGGAATACCCTTCAAACCAGGCGGCCACCTTGATCCGGCGAAGCTTGTTCAAAGCAATATTTTCAAAGCCATGTCTACGATGAATGTCCTATCTTCTATTGGGGTAAACCCATCTGGATTCTCCAAGCTCCTATGCTCTCGCTTTTATGCTCAAATAGTTCGGCCACAAATGGAATATGGCATAGCTATCAAATGCTTCAATCACACTCAGCTGAAAATTTTAGAGGAGGCACAAGACAAATGCATATGTAAGATCTATGGTGCGTCTAGAAAAACATCCACCAAAGTGATGCTCTATTTGGCTAAGCTACCCACAAAGAGGGAAAGAGTAGCTATCCTGCAAGCCCAATTCCTCTTTCGTTCATTATCTTTACTGAGGACACACTGTTGTATCGCTTAATGTCGTACATACAGTACACAAGAGGTCATCAATGGTATAAACTATCAAAAAATGCTCTGTGGAGATTGATGCCGCCGACAATAACAGACTTAAATACCCGAGGCTTTAGAGCAATAAAAAAGAAATTCCTCCACTCTAACCTTAAAAAATAGATCCAAGGTAAGAACTCCAGACTACTATCCAGCTGTCGACCAACGATCACTCTCGACCCTATTTTGTGGCTACCAGTGACTCATGAAGAAAGAAGTCGACGTATACGATGGCGCCTTGGTTGGCTGCCAGGTAGTGCTCCCAAGCCCTGCCCTTACCATCCCAATAACAATCTGTTAAGACGTCACGCTATCAGCTGCCTCAATATGCATCGTCGTCTCTGTATACCTGAAGCAATAGCTGACCTTATATCTTTCCTTTTGGATACGCTTCCGACACGCACATTTCTTCCCTCTAGTACTGCTTTGTCCTGGACCTGTCGATGGCCCGCTATATGTTCTATCCTCCATGAATTAGATCAACTACAACACTATACAACCATCCCGTGCAAGACACCTCATGGCCAAAAATTAATTGAATGGCTGAAACAACTCAACTAACTTCGTATGTCTCTCTATGCACCCTACTTTACTTTCTCATTTTTTACCCTTGAACCTGAAGGTTTTTTTCTAAACATCAAACCTCCAAACGGATTGATCTGATCCGGGCGGACACTTATTTGTTTTATTTTTTAGCGCTCAATTGGACCTTTAATAAAATATAACGTTTAAACAAAATGTTCCACCAAATTTACAGAAACAGGCCAGTTTTATTATCATGCCAAGACAACAGGCGCTTATTTTTGTCTGAAATTTAAAAAATGGAAACAAAAGGGATCTACAATGAGCGGGATAAGGAATGAGATGTGACAAAAAAAATTTGGGTTCCTGCAAAATAACTATAAATAGCATCACAAAGCCAACTTTTATTTTCTCTTTTTCTTTCCTTGATTACATCATGAAAGCACTTATTCTTGTCGGAGGCAAGTATTGACTTGACTTTTATCACTTTTTTTTTTCCTTATCTTTTTCATAGGTTTTGGTACTCGACTTAGACCCCTTACGCTGACGCTTCCTAAACCACTGGTTGAATTCGCCAATAAACCCATGATTCTTCATCAGATCGAACATCTGGCAAAAGTAAAATACGATCCAACCCATCCATAAAAACTCATGCGTCTATTCATAGGCTGGTGTGACTGATATTGTGTTGGCCGTCAACTATCGCCCAGAGATCATGGTAGCTGCCTTGAAGGAATATGAAAAGGAATATAATGTCAGAATTACTTTTTCAGTAGAGACAGAACCTCTCGGTACAGCCGGCCCACTGGCTTTGGCTCGAGAGATCCTCGCCAAGGACGATTCACCCTTTTTCGTACTGAACAGTGACGTGATCTGTGATTACCCTTTTGAACAATTACGTGATTTCCACTTGGCCCATGGTGCGGAAGGTACGATCGCAGTCACCAAGGTCGATGATCCTTCTAAATATGGTGTGGTTGTCAACAAGGCAAACTCTTCGTTGATTGAACGATTTGTGGAAAAACCAAAGGAATTTATTTCAAACAAGATTAATGCTGGCATGTACATCTTGTCTCCTTCTGTTCTTGATCGAATTGAGGTAAGGGAAAAAAAAAACTTCATTCTTCTGTTGGACTCAATGGATAGCATGATTAGTTAAAACCCACATCTATCGAAAAAGAAGTATTTCCTTTTATTGCCCAAGCAGGTCAACTTCACACATTTGACCTGGAAGGCTTCTGGATGGATGTCGGTCAACCCAAGGACTTTTTGACCGGTACATGTCTCTATCTGTCCCATTTGGCTAAAAAGCAACCTCAGTCTTTGGCTGACCAAGATTATGTATACAAGGGTAATGTCATGGTTCATCCTACGGCCAAGATCGGTAAAGACTGTCGTATTGGCCCCAATGTAGTCGTCGGTCCCAACGTGGTGATCGGTGACGGTGTGCGTCTTCAACGATGTGTGCTCTTGGAAGGTGTGCAGGTCAAGGACTTTTCTTGGATCAATTCGAGTATCATCGGTTGGAATTCCTCTATCGGTAGTTGGACTCGTATCGAAGGTGGCTCTGTTTTGGGAGATGATGTGGTTGTAAATGACGAAATTTATATCAACGGTGGTTCTATTCTGCCTCATAAAGGCATCTCTTCTAATATCACAGAACCTCGAATCATTATGTAATTTTTTATCATTTATTTATTCTTATTCATTGTCACTTTTATATTTGCACATAAAATTTATTCATTTTATAAAAAATATCTTTACACTCTCATTCCTCACGATCCATTCTGTATACTTTTTTTAAAAAAAAGGCTATGTTTCAAACACACTAAAAAAATACTTTAAATAGCAGCTTGTTCTATTTATAGTTTTGTCCTCAAAAAGATCTTTTTGATAAAAGGCCCCTTCCAGACTTTAAAAAAAGTTTATTTTCAATCACAAATATCTATCATATCCAAAGTATCTGGGCTATTTTGAGAATCTAAAAGATGATCTGCTTGTGATGGAGAATGCGGTTTGGATCCTTGAGGGGTGTGAACGATTGTGATACCCTCTGGAGATCGACATGTAGATGAGCTTGAAGAATGAGTGATTTTGGGAGTAGTGAGTTGTGAAGATTTATCTATTGGCGGGGGGTGTATTTCAATACCTTGAGGTGTATGAGCTATTGTTATACCCTGTAGACGTTGATGTAAAGATGCTTTTGAAAGTTGAGTGGGTCTATTAAATAAAGAAGAATCTTGCATAGGCTGTGTCGGTCCAGGCTGTGGTTGTGATGTCTGTGGCTGAGGCGAGGTAGATTGAACATCATTAGACGAGTCGATAGAATGTAACTGACGAATGTTTTGAATATAGTCTTGCATTTGGGGTGTCATTTGCAAAGAACACATCTGTTTACCCAATCTGAGTAGTATTGGTTCATTATACGCTCTCCACTTTTTGAACTGACGAAGTGCATCCTTGCATACTTTTGTAAAAATAGCACGCTTTTCTTTTTCGGTTTTCAGTAGCACATTCTGAGAAATATCCGTCTGTTTCAACTGATTTCTTTCAGCAGCTACCGAACTTTCAAATTCTGAGTGTAGTTTGGCGACGAGTTGTTTAATATCAATCTGGATAATGGCATCATATAAACTCCTTGAGATTCCTTCTCGGCCACAGATGATAATGTAGTTTTGTACGATACTGCTATGTTTCTCGAAAACTTTCTGAACGGCTGAATTTATCTTTGTAACATAATCTGAGCTAGAGTAAGCAGCGGGGCTCACTGTGTTCTGCGAGCTTGATTTCCTTGACTTATCTTCAGCCATGTCAGCAACCTCATGTGAAGAAACAGGCGGCAATGAAGGCTTTGTTGTCGTTATCTGTTCAGGCCACAGAGTATCCAATCTTGTTGGAGTGGTTGATTTTGTAGGCTTTGGAGCAGTTCTCTTTGTGGGCCTTGATGCAGCAAACTTCTTCACCTTTGAGAGGGCACTCGTTTGATAAATTGATGTAGAAACCTTGGATTGAACGTTGCCTAAAGCCTTTTTAGGTAATACTCGTTCCACTTCATCTACTATCAAATTGCCTTCTTCATTATCATTGTCCTCATTTTCGATATGCTTTGGCTTTTTCTTTTTAAGGTCTGCTTCCGAAAAAAGCTTGTCAATATAAGACTACAAACAACAGTTGGTTTCTGTATCAAATGCTTATAACAAAGCAGGTAACTTACCACTTGAGCCCGCTTACGAGCACCTCTTCCTAAATTTTGATTATACATTGCCTTCTCAGCCTTGTCTCTTTCGATCTCTTCTTGTTTACTTTGTAAAAACTTTTCCCAAAAGTCATCTTGTGCCTCCTCACTTTCTGCAATCTCTTGTAATCCTTCTGTGGTTCCGTCCGACTTCCATATCTTTGCATAAGCAAAGCTGAACCCATCCTTCTTTTCTCCTGGCTCTGTCATCTCCTCTTTTTGTGCCTCAACCACAGCCTTGTGCTGCTCACGATCCAAAAGACGATCAATCGCTGCTGAATCATAAGAGATGTCTGTCGAATCGTTATCATCAAAGAGAGACTGTGCACCAAATTTCAAGATGGATTCAATATCCTCAACATCCTCTTCGTCTGATAGCATTTTTTTCCACAACGACATGTTCAAGAGCCATTTTCTTTTTACTCAGCTGTAATATACGTTCCTCCACCGAGATTCGAGTCATGAAGCGGTAAATCAAGACCATCTTTGTCTGTCCGATACGGTGGGCACGACCAATGGCCTGTAAGTCTGCGTAGGGATTGAAATCAGAATCCCAGATGATGACTGTATCTGCTGTTGCCAGATTGATACCAACACCGCCTGCACGAGTGGATAGCAAAAAGACGTCCAACTTGGAGTTGGGTGCATTAAAGGCATCAATTCTGCGTACACGCTCTCGCTCACTATCGGAGCCATCGAGTCGAGCGAACTCGATGCCTTCATAGGTCAGATAGTCATCAATCACGTCAAGGGCGCGTGTCATGGTTGAAAAGACCAGGACACGGTGACCTTGAGCTCTGAGTTTCGGTAACATCAGATGAAAGACCTTGAGTTTTTCACAGGCATCAATCATCGCTCGCTGTGTGGTTTCTGGTGTTGATTGAGGTGTTTCAACGCCGTCAATCAGATAAGGATGGTTTAAAGTCTTGCGAAGGTTCATAAAGATAGAAAACAATCCTTTTGAGCGTTTGTAATTAGTTGCACCTAGGATGCTTCCAATATCTCGCGCAAGACAAGACTTGTAAACCTGCTTTTGAAGTGGTGTCATCGAAAGGGGAACAAGAATCTCGTGCTTGGGTGGCAACGTCTTTAATATCTCTTCTTTGGTTCGTCTCAGGAAATAAGGTCGTAATCGATTGTGCAATTTCTCTATTTGTTCTCGTGTCATGTCTTGATAGTCCTCAGCCTGCGTGTTATTAAAGCTATCGGGTCGTATGAAATGCATGATGTTGAACAGTTCCTTTAGGTTGTTCTGCAGAGGCGTACCTGTCAGCAAAACAGTCAAATCCTTACAAAACTGGGTGAGGGCCTTGAACAGTTGAGATTCATCATTTTTCAGCCTCTGAGATTCGTCCACGACCATGACAGACCAAAAAAGATTTTGCAACTTGTTCGCGTCTTGAATAGATTCATAGGTGGCTACGACAGCGTGCACACGCAAGTTTTTCTTTTTGTCAAATATTTCATGTTCTAGAGCCATTTTACGACTGGCAGCTGAGCCGAAATAGGGTGCAACGGACATGTCCGGTGCCCACTTTTGAAACTCACGGATCCAGTTGGTAGCAGTGCTGTTGGGAACCACAATGATGAATGGATAGATGCCGTACTTTTTGAAAAGGACATACAGAAAGGCAATGACCTGAATTGTTTTGCCTAATCCCATATCGTCTGCCAAGATACATGATTGCTTTTTTTCCCACTGAAACAAAAGCCAACTAGAATAGGGTGAGTTTAATCGTTTAGTTTTTTATATTTTCTTTTTACTTTAATGCTTCTAATTGATGCTTCATCAAGGTGCCTCCAGTAATACATTTTAGTTGTGTTTTAAGCTCATGTAATTCATATCTTTCAGCGTTTGCCAATTTTCGAACGTCTGCGATCAATTCCTTCATTTTATAAGGAGGTTTTACCTTTGTTGAACGTATGTATCTTTCTAAAGCTAGATTATAAGCAGCATATAGCTCTGGTTCGTTCTCAGTGGGTGGTTCATCCCAGATAGCTAAAATGGATGTTTATTCATTTGTTCTTTAAATAATATGAGGCTTTTTTTTTTCCTACTCCTTACCATCACCGTACTCTGTGTCTTTAAACACGGCAAGTACATACTTTGCTTTTTGTTTGTTATTCTCTTCCCATACGACATCTAATATTCTTTCAATTGTTATCCATTCAATAGGGAAATAACGTCCCTTTTTAGGCTGGGTATCTTCTGTTCCATATTTGCTTTTATATTTAGTAAACAGGACTGTACTGGTCGCTTGAAGCCAAGAAGATGGAACCCAATTGGCATGCCGAAAGGAGGTATCTTTCCATCTGATCAACAACTCCTTTTGATCCTTTTCATTTGTTCTTTGAGCGAGAATAGATTGGGGCTGACGATTTTGATAGGTTATGCAGTCAAGACAATCACCTTTCTGGTAATCATCCAAGTCTATACATTGAGGGTGATAGGTTCTAAAGCATATCTTGCATCGAAAGATGTGATCATTGGTTGTATTTAGACTCTGGTGACAAGCAACACAGTTCATCTTTTTGTTTTTACATTTTACACAGGTATACCTGTTGGCATCAAAATAGATATCGGGCGTGGCGGATAAACAGTTGTTGTGACAGGACAAGGTACATGTCTGACAAAGCAGGAGACGCATCCTTGCACACTCAGGGCCACATGAAACAGCACCCGCATCATTATTTTGGCCGTTGGGAAAACCAGTCTGATGACATCGAAAACAATACTTGGTGTGTTGTTTGATAAACTCGTCGGAGTAAAAGGACACGTTGTAAGATTTTTCATTCGACTTCTTTTTAACGTTTTTGATAGCATAGAATTCTGTTTGAAATGAGGTTGGTATCACTTGGATTCGTCCACTGCGTGTAGACACAGAGAGTTGCTTTATCGAGTTTTTGTCGTTAGAACTGGTCGCTTCCTTGGATTGTTGAGTACTTTTTCTCAAATTGTCTTGAGCTGAATTGTCTGCTTCACAGCTCAGTATTTCTTTGGGTCGTTGATCAAGCCTTTTTGATTTCCTTTGAGTGTTGTTTTCTAATTCGGAAAACTTGAATAGATCAAGCTCGAAATCTTCAATGAGTTGATAATATGCTTTCCGTAATTTATTCGCAGGTATCTTTAAAATGTTATTTTTTTTTAAAAAGAAGTAAATCTTTTTCATACATACACTAATTGTCTCATTATTCAAGAACTGTACGCGATAAGAGACTCTTCCAGTGGCTGATGTCTCACGTTTTACTATACGCTTTATTGAAGGCTTATAGGACCATTTTTGTAAAGGTATCTTTTTAAGTGGTTTGAATTTATTATATAATTCCTTATCATTAAAGTAAGTATGTGTATTAAAGTCAAGTAAGCACTCTTTTACTTTTCTGGATATCTTTTTATGGCTTTCCATCGAGTTTTACAAAAAAAGAAAAAAGAAAAGGAACCAAAAAAAGAAATAAAAAAAATACGATAGTCACATAGACTCTAGAAGGAAAAAGGGGGAATAAAAATTATATTAAGAGCAAACAGTAGTAATAATAAGAATAATAATAATAGTAATAATAGAACTTTTTTTTATTTATCAACAAAGCAACAGAATGATTTAAATAAATTATACATTGAATGATTCATGATTATTATTTTTGGAAAAAAATATGTGAACAAATTATTTTTGTTAGTGAGGCACAAATAAGGTCAGAATAAGATATTTATAAATTACTGAATGGTTTCACCAAAAATATTTAAGGAGTTTTTATTTTTTTTTCAAGAAAAAAAAAATTATTTTTACACTCTTTCATCTTTTTTTTTTTCTTTCTTTTTTGTGTGTGTGCCTTAAAAAAAGATGCAAGACGATTCACGTATAGATTTGACGTGCTTGCTCGGTTCGTCTTCATCACCGCCGTCTGAAGATAACATTGCACATTTAATACAAAGTAGATTTAAACGAAATCAGCCTTATACTCGATTAGGACATTCTACTTTGATCGTAGTCAATCCTTATCAGCCATTGGAAATATTAAATGATGTTACATCGAATACATATGCTGATGTTGGCTATAGAAATGTTGCAGAAAATAAAATTTTTATGCAACCTCATGTATATGATCTTGCTACTAGAGTTTATTTTCATATGCGAAGAACCGGTGAAGATCAAAGTATCGTTTTAAGGTAAAGTCTTTATAAACAAAAGAATAAAATAAAAAAAAAAAAAAAGAGGATCGGGGTTCTAGAAGTGTAGGAACCGGGATATTAATTATTGGATAAATAACTAAACCCAATTTAATAAAGTGGTATTACGGGTTCTGGAAAGAGTACAACTCGTACGCATTTAATCAACCAACTCTTACTATTATCAACTCATTCAAAGAAAGAAACGAAGCTTGGATCTCAAATAAAGAATGCTCAAATCATTTTAGAAGCCTTTGGTCATTCAAAAACATCTCAAAATAATTCAGCTTCCAAGTTTGGCGTCTTTCAAGAATTACAATTCTCTGAGCGAGGTCGGATTCTCGGTGTCAAGACATTGACTTACGCCTTTGACAAATCTAGAGTGACACAAGTACCAAAGGATGAACGTACCTTTAATGTATTTTATTCCCTTTTGGCTGGCACAAGTCTTGAAGAACAAACTGCGCTTCATATCAATTTCCCACTAGAATCATTTCACTATCTTTCTCAATCTAAAACCATTCGACAGCCCGAAGATGAAATCGCCTTTGCTGACCTCAAGAGTGCATTCAAGGCCTGCGGCTTCAAAGCCAAAACAGTAACACAAATATTTCAACTTTTATCAGCCATTTTACATATCGGTAACATCCAATTTCAAAATGATAATGACGCTTTACAACAAGAAGCTTGTAATGTGCGCAATCGTGATGCTCTTGAAGTGGTCGCTCTCATGCTTGGTGTTTCCCCATCTAAATTGGAACAAGCCCTGACTTACAAGCTGAGATTAATTCGTAAGGAATTGTGTACCATGTTTTTAAATACCCAAGGTGCAGTTGAACAAAGAGATGCGCTTGCTCGCGCTCTCTATCATGTTCTCTTCCTGTGGATTGTCGAACACTTCAACAACAAGCTCTGTTACAGCAGTGATCCTGCCAATTTTATTGGTCTCTTGGATCAATTTGGTTTCCAAAACTTTAAATCAAATGGGTTTGAAGAGTTCTGCGTCAACTTTGCAAATGAACGTGTTCACCAATTTATCATTGATCAGCGCTTTAATCAACAAGTTGGCTTGAATGCCCTCATGAGTCGAGATGGTATCGTACTCCCATCTATCACCACTCTTGATAACTCAGCCTGCCTCGAATTACTTGTCGGAAATGAACAGGATCACAACACGACGACACGGGAAAAGAGTAAATCCTCTGCTGCGCTTGGATTAAATGGTATCGTGGGTGTCATGGATCGTGATTGTGCCAAGTATCAAACAGGTGCAACAGATGCAACCAATGCCAACTTTTTGGCCAACGTTCAGCGCTCACATGGTACACACCCTTCCTTTGCTAAATCACAGCATGCTTACTCCTTTGGTATTAACCATTTCTCGGGCACTGTACACTACACTGTCGACTCATTCCTCGAAAAGAACTTGGATGACCTCTCACCCGATTTTGTCAGTCTACTGCGTGATAACAGCACAAACAACTTTGTATCTGCCTTGTTCGAAAGCACAGCGATGGCCACTGAGTCTCATCCCAAGGATGACCGAACGATCGTCAAGGCTCAGCTGACCTCAAAACCTACTCGTGCACCCAGTATGAAGAAGCCAAGCAAGCGTCGGGAGAATGTGATAACAGAGGATGAAGATGCAAGCAAACAAAAAGCAATCAAGGATGCAGAGGATGCCTATCAAAACATGCAGGTCACTACCGTCATGGATCAAATCTACATGACTTTGAGAGATCTGTTTTATTCCATGGCAGACACTCGCATCTATCAGATCATTCATATTCGACCCAATGATACCCAAGCCCCAGATATGTTTGATCTTAAACGTGTCAAGGCTCAAATCCGTGCTTTCCTGCTGCCAGACTTGACCGCTCGTGCTGCTGTGGAATATGCAAACTATCTGACGTTTAGTGAATTCCTTGTGCGTTATGAACGGCTTGTGTCATCCTTGCAGATCGATCACACAAAACCAGAGAGAGACCAAGTACAAGATGTTCGTGCCATCATGAATTGGAATGAATCCCAAGCGTTTGTTGGGCATGAGATGGTTTGGATCACATTTGATACCTGGAAGGAGCTGGAGGACGGCTTGCGTGCTGCTGAAAAGGAACTGCGTGAACGTGCCAAGGAAGCCAAGCAAGAAACGATGCAAGATGCTCCGATCTTGTCCGGTCCTGGCTATCATCCAGATAGTCATGACATGTTATTACCGCGTATGAGTTATGCTGATCCTAGAGGATATGAAGATGGTGCAAGTTATGCAGATAGCGAAGATGGCTTGAAACGCGATATGGAAGGAAGTCAGTGGGGAGAAGAATCCGAATGGGGTGGAATGAAGATTTCTGATGGGTAAAGACAAGAAGCCAAGTTGAAACTGTGAATGATTGTTTCTCATTTTTTTTTGGTATAGTTTTGGACCTAATATGGACATGAGTAAAATGGTAGAGGATTATCACCAACCACAATATGAATCTGTTGAAGAAGTACCCATCACACGTCTTCGTATCTGGTGGGTTCGATTTGTTTGGCTCATGACCTGGTGGGTACCCTCACCTTTCTTGCGCTGGTTTGGTAAAATGAAACGTGAGGATGTTCAAATGGCCTGGCGTGAAAAGCTCACGCTTTGTTTATTGATTCTCTTATTTTCTGGTATTACGATCTTCATCATTGTCGGTCTGGGTGAAGTGATGTGTCCTGGTACTAAATACATGTATTCAACTGCCAACGTACAGGCACATAATGTGGCCGATGACATGTACATGAGCGTACGTGGTGTTGTATACGACGTCACTAGTTTTGCAAAAACAAAGCATGGCACGACGGGTTATACTGCTACACAGGATCTTATGGAACAAGTAGCTGGTCTGGATGTCTCAGCCTCTATCCCACCTCCTTTGACACAGGCCTGTGCAGGCTTAGTGACTTCCGCTACAGTCAAGATTACGCCCAATGTGAGCACAACCATGGCTAGTTTCGTTCACTATTCAGGCGATCAAACAACGTTGACCAGCTCTTCAAAGTTAACAGACGGCAGATGGTATTGGGATTACTTTTTACCTACAATGAGCCTTTATAAGAAGGGTACATTGGTCATTCCTATTAGCCAACTTGCCGCCGACTACAATTCATGGACTCGATTAGCCTTGGCCATTGATGGCAAGGTGTATGACATTACCGATTACATGAGCACAGCCCAGACCTACAGTACTGGCACAACTTCCTCTGATTACCACTTTTTAGACTCAACCGTCGAAGAGATCTTTACAAAATTCAGTGGAACGGACGCAACCGACAAATGGAACCAATACAAGTCAGCCATGACCGCAGAAAAGCAGGCACAAAACATGAATTGTCTAAACAATTACTTTTATGTGGGTGACGTGGATGAACGTGATTCAGCTCGTTGTATGTTTACAAACTACTTTTTGCTTGCCCTTGCCGCCTTGATGGGTCTCGTCACCGTCGTCAAGTTCTTGTCTGCCCTTCAATTTGGAGGTGCACCGACACCAGAGGACCATGACAAGTTTGTCATTTGTCAAGTACCTTGTTATACCGAAGACGAAGAATCCCTCAAGAAAACGATTGATTCACTTACAGTATTGAATTATGATGATAAACGTAAATTACTCTTTATTATCGCTGACGGTATGATCATGGGTAGTGGTAACGATCGTCCTACGCCTCGTATCGTCTTGGATGTCTTGGGCTATGATACAAAGAATGATCCTGAACCGCTCATGTTCAAGTCGATTGGTGAAGGTTCAAAGCAATTGAATTACGGAAAGGTCTATTCTGGTCTATACGAATGTGAAGGACATGTTGTTCCCTATATTGTCGTTGCCAAGGTCGGTAAAGCCTCTGAGAGAGCCAAGCCTGGTAACCGTGGTAAACGTGATTCCCAATTGATTTGCATGAATTTCTTGAACAAGGTTCACTTTGATAGCGAAATGACTCCTCTTGAATTGGAAATGTACCATCAAATCAAGAATGTGATCGGTGTCAATCCTTCATTCTATGAGTATGTTCTAATGATTGATTCTGATACTGAAGTTCTGCCTGATGCCCTCAACCATATGATTTCTTGTATGCTCCATGACGGTCGTATTATTGGTCTCTGTGGTGAAACAAAAGTGGTAAATGAAAACGACTCTTGGACAACCATGATTCAAGTTTACGAATACTATATCTCTCACCATCTGGCCAAGGCCTTTGAATCTCTCTTTGGCTCTGTGACATGTTTGCCTGGTTGTTTCTGTATGTATCGTATTCGTACGCCTGTCAAGAACGAGCCCTTGATTATTTCTCCCAAGATCATTCACGATTATTCTGATAATCATGTCGACACACTGCACAAAAAGAACTTGCTTCACTTGGGTGAAGATCGTTATTTGACTACAGCTGATGATGAAACACTTTCCTAATCACAAA
>NW_027137837.1:931312-934630 GCF_000149305.1 Rhizopus delemar RA 99-880
TGCCGAATGTTCTCATCTTTTTCTCCCGCCTTGTTTTTTTTTTTTTTTTTTCCTTCTTTTTTCTTTTCTTCTTTTTTTCTTAATGTCCCAATGATAACCTATACGAATGATCATAAAAGATTGGAAGAAAATCTGTTGAGTCTTCAATGGGCTGCACTTACTGGAAATGTTGGTAAGAAAAAAAAAGTATTTTAAGCCCTTACACAGCCTTCATTAAAATAAATCTCCTTAGGACTCATCAAGTTTGCATTAGACCATGGTGCACCGATTAATTGTACGATGAATGGGTTTTTACCATTGCAATTGGCATGCGTTAATGACAGTAATATCATTGCCGTACAATATCTCATTGACAGAGGAGCGAATGTCAACTTGCAGCAGTAAAGACAAAGAAAGAAAAGAGATCACTGCCTTCTAACCCATCCATCATTAGATACAGTAAAAAGAAGAATGAGAAAGCATTGGGTTCAACTGCACTCCATGTCGCTTGCGCCAATGGTTGTTTTCATATTGTCCATTTACTTTTAGAAAATGGTGCACAAGTGGACCTTGAAGATAAATTTGGTTCAACCCCACTGGACATTGCCTTTGCCAGAAAAGATGAGGAAATGGTACGACTGTTGCAAGCAGCCCCCTTATCCGACGTCCCTGCCAGTAGGCGGAGTTTCAGCGTGCACAGACCACCGGCTGTTACACCTGATTGGTACGGAATCGGTGTGATTCACATGTACGATGATGATACCTACCTTCAAGCTCTCGAAAGACGGACGTCTAGACGACCCGTGGCTCATAAAACAGAAAACACTCTGGCGTCGAGCAAGAGAAAAGAAGGATCGGAAAGAATGGGTTCAGTCGACAGACCGAGAAAGGACCATGTAAATAAGGAATCAAGACCATTAGAATCATTTTATAGAAAAAGTCTTGAGCTTCGTCCAACCAACCTGGCTCACTTTGTCCGAAAGCACAGGCTCAGCTTGGATAGCTCGCGTGAGATGATGGAAAAAAACAGAAATCAACGTGGGATCTTTTCGAGATGGACGGGGTATCGAAAGTAAGCCATCAAGTGATCTACGCTGTACATGTCAAGATGAATGCTTTCTTTATTGTATATAACCTTTCGCTCTTGTATATGAATAAATAAAATGATTTCGATCATTTGTGATTAAACAATGCTCTACATGATCGAAAGTGGCTGTTTCAATCGAGTAAAATCATGTCTGCTTTTCACACTTGGTGTCCTTTAGATCATAAAGATGCGACTATTTGTATTCATAAATAATTCCAAGACCCCTTTTCAATTGATAAATAACTTCGTTCCCATGGACAAATGATGGAAAATCATTTAAGAAACCAAATCAAGTTGAAATCGGCTGGCAAACTTTCTTTTTTTTTTTTTTTTTTTTTTTTTTTTTTTTTTTTTTTTTCCCAAACTTTAACAACACTTCAACTTACTGTCAAATAGGAAACAAAGGATCCCAACTCCTTGTCTGAATGGGGCATTTTTTTTATAAAGAAAAAAAGCAATACCTTAATTCATGGTTCGAATATTTACTGGAAAATCTTAGGGGACGACTTATTATACCTGAAGGTTAGCAACATACAATTGTTAACTTACTGCTAAGAAGCTTAAAGACGACAATAACTATAATCTTGGAGAGTCCAGATGAAAGAGAGCAAATGACTTTTTTTTTTTTAAAAAAAAAAGAGGGTTGCAATATTGTATGCTTTGGGTTTGATGAGGGGGGGGGGAGAATCAAAATATCAAATGGGTAAGACTAAACAAATGTGTTTTGCTCAACAAAACCATTTCTAAGGATTATAAAAGGAATAAAGGAGGTACAAGACAAAACTTATTGTTTCTGCTGATTTTGAAGATAATGAAGTGTTTTGTAAATAGTTGATTATATTTATGCGTGTAATACTTGGTTCAACTACAATGTATCGTTTCTTTTTAGAAAGAAATCAGACTACAAGAAAGCAGTAAAGAAATGATATTTAAAGAAGTGAATTGCTCTGTTGGAAATAAAGCAAATTCGAAAATAAGCATAAAAGGGTGCTAGAGAATACTGGCTGATTCGACGCATGTTTAATGCTCTAATAGTCCTTTTGACAGCAAGTACATGAATAACCACAGAAAGATTTTACGAGTACCTGTAAAGCACGATACAACAGATGGCATCTAAAGTGTAAATTTTCTTTACAAGAAAAAATTGCCAGATAAAAATTGATACTTTTTTCAATAAACTTAAAGCTCTTTAAACTTTTTTTTTTTGAGAAAAAGAATAATCTGAAAATTAATTTTTACTATTCATCCAAAAAAAAAAAAGTTAAAACAGCTTCACTGATAATTATAAACTACTCTCTTGGAAATGCTCGGTTATGAGTAGTTTCGTTCAAGATATTTAATACACGATTCGATTATTAAGGTTGACCATCCTTTTTCATTAAAAGTAATTTGAATGCAAAGGAAACTTAAAGTTCATTTTGATAAACCTGTCGAGTACAACATTCAATTCGAAAGCCGCCTTGATCCTCTTTCTTTCTAGAGTAAAGAAATTCCGTTGAAGAGAGGGAAAATGAATGAGTTGCGATCTTTTGAAGACGATTGATGTTGCTGCCTTTCTCAAGAGGCTTATGGTTCTGATTTTACTTGTGTGGGAGAACTGAGTTGGGTTTCTAATAAGTTGGAGTGACTCAAAGATGGGTTTAGTGTCATCTGACTTCGGTAGTAACATTGCTTATTTCTTCCGACTGAAGCGTATTTGTTATTTAATATTGGTGCCCTGATTTATTTTAAAGAAATGGATTACTTGTTCTTTTATGAAAGGGTTTTATAGCATTTGACAATAATCCATTAGATATCAAGTCATAATGAACCCTGACTACACTATTCAGAAGCCATGTACTGCCACTTTTAATGTAACATAGCCCCAACTTTTCATAACAACTTGAAATTATAATCAAGATGAAGAAAGAGAAATGAGAAAGTCTTTAGTTTGTCAAATCAAATACAAATCATTCACACACACACACACATAAACATAAACAAATAAAGAATAGAACCAATTTATAAGCTGAATGATGCTCATTCTACTTTTGTTAAAGGATGTCAATAAATCTTACGACTTGCTTGATCTTCACCCCTGTTTTAATTTAAATGCAAGCAAGTAATCCACTCCTCTTCTAAAAAATAATAATAATCAAACATAAAATATGTAATTATTGTTATTTTGCATTAAAGATAATGCAAACAAAGCATGATCTTAAAATACTCTTGACGTTAAGAAACCATTCTTGTTTTACAGTATTTCTGTGTCA